>NW_026934113.1:0-11175 GCF_032062105.1 Saccostrea cuccullata | reverse complement strand
GTCTATTTTGGCCTTCTCCCTAAAGGACCATAATGTTTCAGGACACTGAGATGTTAAGTTAAAAATCTCATTTATAGATAACTTTTAATAGTTTCAATGCTTTAATTGTTGAGAAACAATGGTAATTTAACCAATAAGAAAGGCCAAATCTCACACCAAATACAAGTTCTGAAAGTGTGCATCCCTTGATGTGACATGAATCAAATTTGTCAAGAAAGGTCTATACATTGTATCATTCTGTAGTTTCTTTGGAATTGACCATTTTCAAAACTTACCTGTATACTGTAAACCAACTTTTATTCACTTGCGAGAAATTTTCGCGATGTTCGCGAGAGCTATGTCATCGCGAATATTTCTTGCCGCGAACCGGTTCTTAAGGTTTATATGCCTATAAACAACAGGTCCAAAAAGGCTTTATCGCGAAAATTAATCGTCCCGAACTAATTTATCCATGGTAAATCGCGAAATAAAGTCGTCGCGAATAAAAGTTGGTTTACAGTAACTGAGTACCTGACGCATATTTTTAAAACAATGTAACCAGTTTTGTTTTTAAACAAAGGAAAATTAAAAGGATACGGACTAGGAAACATTCTTTTGAGATCCACTTTCTCTTTACAGTACGGACAAGTCTGCTTCTTCCCCACTATACACCAGCCTCGTATACAGAACTCGTGGAATCTGGCTAGGTTAAGGAAAACACTTCAAAAATCAAAGCTAGAAATGCAAACACGATCAAGTTATTTACTCTCCCAACTGCAGCAAAACACTATATATTATTTCTTTCTGATCTTTGTATTGCGAATAGGTAAATTAAATATTTTTAATATTCAAGTTAGGTAAAATGTTTACGAAAAAAGAAATTTCATTTTGTTTTTCCAAGATACTTCCCACAAAAAATATAATTGTCATGACTGTATTGGAAAGTATGTTTCATATTTAATAGCTTTTCAAAATGTTACAAGGGGAGAAAATAAAAGAAGGCAGATTATGTCTGTCTTGACAACAAAGGATACATATGATCACAGCCTAATTTACAGGTAGCTTCAATTATTGCATCATCATTGTTCATGACTAAAATAGGATTCCCACAGATTCCACACACATTGGGGTCCAGTCTCTTCCCAGGAAGCCCTGTAGGTGTATAATACTGAAAAGGAAACATTAAAATCAATTCAACACTAAACTTGAAATGCATTGCATTTTTTTTATTAGGCCAAAATAAAAAATACTCTTGTTTCCTGTCACCCGACCTACCCTACATTTTACCCTCCGACCCTAAAGGTTTTTATTACATTTTCATTTTTCGGGTGACTATTTTCCTAAAATACTAAAGTCGACCAACAATATTTACAGAAATATTACATCACAAGTGTACAGGATACCTTTACTTTATAAATCTTCATTACCAAACTTGCTCTGTAAACTGTTAATATATCATTTTCTTGTTATTACATGATATATGTTCTGCATCCATTGAGTTTTCAAAATAAAATTTTTTCTCAAAATAAAATTTTTTCCCTACCTACCTACCCTAATTTTTTGGTCAGGGGACAGGAAACAAGAGTATATTTTCTTTTGGCCTTACACAAAAAGACATTTAAATCATAAAAACTTAAAATTGAAAATTAAATTGCTTGGTACACTAAACCATGATAAAAATTTAATAGGATCCCCAGGGAAGTAAACACATTTTCCTACTCTATTTTGTATCACGAGAAGAAATAAATGTGTTCATTGTAACAGGGTAGTGCCTAATACCCGGGGTAGAAGAATTTTCTCCACCAATAAAAATGTAATCCCCTGATTATTCTAGGATTCTACTTCAACCCCCTGTTAGGTGATAAACCCCAAACCCCTTTCTACTACATGTAGTTTAATGTCCCTGCTTTATCAATTCTTAGGGAAGACCCTGAATTGTCGAAAATGTTAATGTTTCAATTGTATTCACTGCTACTTTTACTTTAAAAGGTATAAAGCTCAAGCCGTACCACCTAAGTAACTTAACTGAGCTGAAATACATGTACCGGGGGTATACCATTTGACCTACCCCAATGTGTGTTGCCATGGTGTCTGAACACACTTCAGCAAAATCTCTGGCTACTACTCCAAAGTAGAGTCCATAGAAAAGAAGTAAAAGTCCAAAGTCCAT
Organism: Saccostrea cuccullata; assembly: GCF_032062105.1. Taxonomy (NCBI): domain Eukaryota; kingdom Metazoa; phylum Mollusca; class Bivalvia; order Ostreida; family Ostreidae; genus Saccostrea; species Saccostrea cuccullata. The sequence continues at coordinate 9,026 of NW_026934113.1, read as the reverse complement.
AGAGACTTGTGGTTTGATTAATAAAATAAGATTTAGTCCTAATAATGTGAACATCACTGACATATAGCCCACGATTCCTAAGAAATAGCTGACTTTGTATATTATCAGGAACCACTTGTACACCAACCTGTCAAAAGAATATAACAGTGTTAAATAACTGGGAAACGTTTTATACTTGATATTTTGATCAATCTTTCGAAATAAACCCACTTTATAAGTATACATAAAGCTGCATGTTACATAAAATTTATTTCAATAAGCACATGTACTGCATCATGTTATCTACATGTATATAGTTTCAATTTGTTTTGTCTGTCAGTGATCATTTTATATGGAACTATATCATTGCATTTAACTTCAAAATAATATATATGTAAAATTTATTAAAACCATTAAAATTGCATGAGGTATTTTTGTAGAGGAAACCACATGGACACGATGACTTTTGTGGTGAAACTGAAAGTTAATATAAGCTTTCATACTAATTCCTTTCATTGACAATTTTTTTTTTTTTTCAAGATCTATTTTGTTTACACCCCTCCTACCTTGGTGTACTCCCTGAGATAGGTTTTCTGGTGGCTTTAAATGTAATAAACCCTGTGATGATTGAAAATATACTCCACACAAAAATAAAACGATGCCATCCAAACTTGAGACAGAAGCCCACTGGAAATAACCACATCCCTAACAAGGTGGCTCTCTGAAATTAAAATCACATTTATTTTTACTTTCAAATTCTTTTCAAAAATTTTTTTGCAATTTATTTTGACATTCTTCTAGTAAATTTATGGTCAGAAAATATCAACCAAATGAACATAGTAAAAATAAATATATATATGAATTTCTAAGACTTTACAAGTACAAATGTATGTAAGTAATTTCTTTTGAAAAACAAACTTAACTTCTCTACCTTGTTTTTGAACATAAAGTGCTGTTTATTTGCATGTTATATGTAATTCTGCAACACATACTTGGTATGATTTGAAATGCCTCTGTTTCCATTGGACCAGAACAATCTGTGCTACCACCAGTGTGGCAATCAAAATCAGCACCATCTCCAGATGCATGGCCTCGTGACCTCGGTGTTTCTCATGTAACCTCTGATGCTCGATCCTACAACATATGAATGTTATCACTTAGATGCCTCTTTAAAAAATTAGGCTTATTTATTTAGCGTAAGACCACAGTATATTTACTTCATAGCTGTGAAATACTTCCATGACAAGTGTTTAAATTTAAATAATGAAGTTATTTCAAGTTAATCAATCATTTACAAAACAGATAATCATCCATGATGATAAGGTTCTACAATATACCTCCATCTTTCTTTTTCTGGTAATTTGGCAAGTTCTTCGTCTGACTGTAAAATCAAGATGAAAAATATCAAATATCTGAACAAAAATAATCAATACATGACCTATCGAAATAAAAATAACACTCTTGAAAACACATTGCTGTCCTATATGCATATAACCAATTCCTACAACTAGTGACCCATACATAAATCCATGTGATACAAAACAAAGTGCACTCTTTCACAATTAATTGAGAACCATAACATATCTACCTCCAAATGAACCAGTTGAAAATGTGCTTTTGGATACCTGGGAAATTTCTGGGACACACCCATAACATCAATTCTTATCCATTTCAAGTAAAATGTAAAGAAACAACAAGCAACGTGTTTGTTAAAGATAATTTTTTATGTCCTTGTGTGTAAACTGCAGTTGTACAAGTCATGAGAACAGCTGTGTCGTTGAACAAAACAATCAATGACTTTGTCAATCTGACAACTGTCTACTCACCAGCAAAGGAGTTTATCATTGTGTGAATTCATTGATGGTGAGTTATTGATGAAAAGAAAATCTTTACAGTTTTCTGAGAAACGGATAGTTTATGGCATTATCACAATATATTAAACAACAGATTCATACAGGTCAGAGGGGGTTGTTTTATCTTAGGAGAGCAAAAAGTCTGTATAAACTCCATTACAGTTTACTGTTATTCGTTTTGCCTGCTTTTAAATCTTAATTTGTTGGTTGTAGATATATTTACTTACTTAAAGTTATTAATGAGTACATATACATCTTAGGTTAAAAGTACATGTATATTTCATTTAATTATTGCTCAGTCGAGCTAATTAAGGTCCATATTGTGATCATCAGAGCTTCAATAAATACCCAGGAATACTGGTTTTAGTGTAGCTGTAGGTTTAAGTATGATAATTTTCACTATACATACATCAACTCGAATCAAAACTTTTAATTCAACCTCATTTTGATTTGTAATGCTTTCAATTTAAATTTATGCACATTCTAACTTGATCTTCATCAGCTGATGTCACAAAATATCATCGTACAAATGAAGTACGGTAGTTCTGTAAGAGAGTGCAACTTTAACTTGGTCAGTCAACCTTAGGACCTATAAAGATACCAAACCTTACAAACAATTAGTTATGTCTGTACAAATCTTCTAGTACCTACGAAATTTAACTACATCAGCTGATGGAGTTCAAGTCTCCCTCTTAAAGATTGTACGTACATGTACTTTTCCACTTGTTGAGTAAAATTTGTACTATGGTGCAAGGGGCATCAATAACTAATATTAACTATTGACAGTGAATTTCAAAGTTTAAAATCCAGATCCTCTAATAAAGACATATATTATGCCTTGGTAGGAAAATTTGTATTTGAACAAATTTAAGTCAAAAGCATTATAAATGAATTCGAAAGTTTTGGAACAGACACATATAGTAAAATATTCAAGCTTAATGATACTGGGTATCAACAGAAAACTAGTAGGCATATCAATTTCTTTGATTATTTGAAACCTGAATCAAGGAGCTAGGGGCCAAAAATGACATTGAAGTACATTTTTGAGTTGTGTACTTTTGTGTAGATGGAGTAAAATATTTCAATACAGGGCTGTATGAATTTGCATATCATTGATGACACTTTATGTGCATCAGTCTGATTAAAACCAGCCCACCGAGTGAAAGGAGAAGGGGGCTTGTTTTATTCAGACTGTATGTGCGTGTACATGTATTAAAAATTACTCTAAAAAACCTTCGATTTACTTCGCCAATATTTTCTGCTCACTTCAGGTATTATTTCTCATAGTAAAATGTAGTTTATGCTTAGAATGGTATCCAATAATTAGTTACTTCCATTACTGATAATTAATTTACCCTTAAACTGTCCGAAACAGTCATTTATGGTTTTGGAATGTCAGTTTTAAAGATTTTATATACATCCACAATCAACCCTTCTTGTTGAACCATTGAAAGGTAATTATACATTTAAGGATAGGAGTTAATTGACCATTTCACGGTAACTGCAGTACTGCTCTTTTGCAGCGCAAAATGATATAGTTTGGTGAAATATGGCGTAAAAGTAATTGTTTAATATACGTCATTTAATTATCTGTCAACAAAAACTTCGCCAAACTTTATTAATTTCCCTGCAGAAGAGCAGTACCACAGTTGCCGTGAAGGGGCTAATGGTTAATTATCTGATATCATTTATATAGATGAGAAAACATAAAATAGAAGAAATTATACGTGAGGTGAGTGACAAAAAATCGCCAGCGTAGATCAAACGTTTTTACAACGCATGGATCTGTAGCTCTTGATCTGTTTTATCTGCTCAAATTTCGGAGCAGAGAAAGTCTAAAATATCTGATATTTTCCTAGTTCTTTTAATGAATTTGATATTTTACGTGCAAAGAAAACATCAGAACTAGCACCATCCTGAAAACTGGAAATTTTGCCACCTGCAACCAGAGATGATATACAACACATGCAAACCAAACTAAATGCTGAAATCAGAATTTATCAATAGCACAATGCTTATAGTACTTATCAACATTGACAAAAAGAAAACATCACTCCACATTTGATACTGGATTTGCAAGATTTTAACATGCACGGAAAACGTATCTAGTCAGTCTGATAAAATTATTTAATTGGATAATCCCCAATGTATATTTCATAAATGAACCATAGAAACGATGATTTTAATTAATTAAAGTATTGTGCTATTGATAATTTGTGAGTTTGACTTTTAATTCAGTTAGCAAGTATCTAAAATCAACCCTAGAATGCCTAGAATGCTGCAACTGGTTGGAGGTGGCGAATTCTCAGTTTTTTGTAATTGCGCTGGTGCTGACATTTATCTGGCACATAAAGTAACAATTTATTAAAAAAACAAGGAAAATGTCAGATATTTCAGACTAAAGCAGAGAGCTACTGCAGTTAGAAGCAGTGCACAGGCTTGGGGTCAATTACTTTGAAATGTAATTAATTACTTTCAAATACATTGATAATTTTGTCAATTACTTGCAATTACAATTACATTGATTTTTTCAAATGTAATTAATTACTTTCAATTACTTTGACAAATGTAATTAAATACATTTCAATTACTTCAAGTTTTATTTTTATAAAAAAAAAAATAAAGATTTTTTTTAAATAAGATTTTTTCTATAGCGATCGAATTCGAACTTTCATTCAGTGTTTTTGTTCTTGGGTATGATAAGGGTTCACACCTGGTCAAAATTAGACCTTTACCTTATAATGAGTGTGACACACTGTATAAACAAATTAAACATTATGAGACAATTAATTATTGTACAAACACAAGCCCATGCTACACCAGTATGGTGTATGGCAAGATCTTTTTTGTTACTTTCTCAAATCCATAGTTTTGAAGGAAATGAATAATATCTATCACAATTCCATTCATTATTTTCTATCTTAAAATGAATAGAATACAGGTAAATCTAAAAGGGGATGTAGTTAGTCTAATTACTGTAAAACAAATTAACTATCTAAACAATCACTGTTATTTGCAAGTGGGAATAGGGAGAACTGAGATTTATAAAACATGGGAATAAGTAATATAAACCCACTAGTATAAAACTATGTATCAGTATAAGGCACCTTTTTAAATATAAACTTTTCTTTTGAAAAAAAGTAATTGAAATGTAATTGAAAAGTAATTGAAAATACATGACCTTTTTTAAATGTATTTAAATACATTCAATTACTTGTAATTGAAGGCTTGCTCAAATACAAATTACTTCCAATTACTTTGAAAAATGTAATTAATTACACTCAATTACAATTACTTTATTCAATTACCCCATCCCTGGCGGCCAGTGCAGTTATCATGAAAGGGATAATACTTATGATGAAATGGATATTGGAGAAAGCATGCATTAGCCATTACAAAACCATTTCAATAATTTAACTCATACAGGTGTTTAGAAGATAAGTGTTTCTAAAATAAATGTATGATTCATCTATTCTGATATATCACTATCATTCACAAACTGTGACAGTGTAAAATAGCTTTTAGCGTTGTAGCCGAGAACATAAACTGTTTCTCCCGATTCCCCAAAATGTATATTTAAATTTTACATGGTATTATTCGAATAGAATCCAATCAATCCATGCCTTTTTACAGTTGATGGTTTTATCAAACCACTAAATTCTGGAATACATTCACTAAACATTGACAGCATTGAGGAAATTCGGATTGTGTCAAATGTTGAAAACTATCAGTCGGAATCGCTTAGATATTACTTCAAAGTCTGGGGACATTTTTCATCTCTTAATCTTGTTGTGAAATACGAAAACGTGAATAAAACCCCTTACAATATTGAGATTTATAGGTGCATGTCCATGTCCGGCGTGATGGTGGTGCGCCATCTTGCCTACGTAAACAGTTGTAACGCCATCTATCGTTTCATGACTAAAGAGCACAGTGGCGGATTCAAATGAAAAGCTGGAGGATGGAGAAGTAAATAAAACTTTTACGAAGTACATTTCATTTCATTTTATTTTCACCGGGAGTACCAATATGTGTAACTTTCAGTCTAATTTTAAAAAAAATCACCCTCGATCCACCTTTCATCATTGATGTTTAATAAATCATTTGTAAAATATAGATATTCGACTTTTTACTTTTTGAGCAAATAATTCCAACACTTTACTGAGAACTGGTTTTTGGTGTAATATTTTTAGTCCGTCTGTCTGTCTGTCCGTCCGTCCGTCAATTAATTTCTCCATCGTTCATGCGTGCGGATCATATCTTGCACTGTATATAACAAGAACATGAATTGGAATCCACCATTTGAAATGATGTAACTTGAGTAAATGATCGATTAATATATTTGAAGAAACTCGTATATCCCCAAAAGCGGATTATATTAGCCAACTCTGGAATCATGCACCATCTAATTCCACAGGGATAATGCAATATCTTAAAAATTGCAATCAATGTCAGAAGACGCATCTTGGGTTAGGAGGAGTTGTGTCGCAACATCAAAGTAGATTAACATTATCCTTATGTTTCAGATTCATTTGTACACATACAATTCGTACGTGTTTGCACGAAATACGAAATGTTACAGCCCGGGGGGGGGGGGGGGGGGGGGAGGGGTACACTTCTGCCGTTTGGCTTCCCTGCGGTGATTTCATTATTTGTTATTCATGGACAATGACATACAAGACACTAAGATCTATCATTTTGGTGTAACTTTTATATTAGAATTCAGAAAACCATGCATGCAAAATCTATAATTATGTATAGTATGTACAAGAATACACAAAGTGTATGAATATGAAACCCAAGATTTCCTGATCAAAAGTTATATAGAGTATTGAAAGATGAAAGAACCAAGAAAAAGGAAATATACCGTAAGTATAATAATATATCATTTGCCATTTATGATTTAGAAGTTTTTCTATAAAATTCTAAAAAAAACAAGATGTGTTTGTAAAACACTGATGCCCCCGTATGGCAACATAGAAAAGATTAAGCTTTTCTCAAATGCAAATTTAATTAATTGGTACAAAAAATCGGGTATTCTCACTGGAAAACAATTGTGAAATTTGAAAGTAAGCTAATGTTGAAGTTTTCTTAAAAAGTACAAAAATCTCCAAGGTCAAAAGGTCAATGTAATTAGTATCAAATGAAAGGTCTTGCCGCATAAAATACTTATGTAGAGCATGAAAGCCCTAGCCCTAACCGTTCAGAAGTTATGGTCAACGTTCAATTTCTAAAAAAGTAGGTCAAACTCCAAGGTCAAGGTCAATGGGTCAAAATTATTGTTATAAAATGAAAGGTCTTGTCATAAGGATCAAATATGTAAAGTATGAAAGCACTAGCCCTAACTCTTTAAAAGTTATGGTCAAGGTTTGCTTTTTTAAAGTAGGTCAGTCTCAAAGGTCAAGGTCAAAAGGTCCAAGTTCTTGGTATCCAATTAAGGGTCTTTTCACAAGAATTACATATATGAAGTATGAAAGCCGTATCCCTTACCGTTCAAAAGTTATGGCCAAGGTTAGAGTTTTTTCACTAGTACAGAAATCTACAAGGTCAAGGTCAAAGGGCCAAGGTTGTTGGTATTCAGTGAAAGGTCTTTTAACAAACATTACATATGTGAAGTATAAATGTCCTGGTGTCTACTGTTCAAAAGATATGGCCAAAGTAAAATTTTAAAATTTTCATGTAAAAGAAGTGGGTCAATCTCAAAGGTCAAGGTCAAAGGGTCCAAGTTCTTGGTATCCAATGAAGGGTCTTCTCACAAGAATTACATATATGAAGTATGAAAGCCCTATCCCTCACCGTTCAAAAGTTATGGCCAAGGTTAGAGTTTTTTCACTAGTACGAAAATCTAAAAGGTCAAGGTCAAAGGGTCAAGGTTGTTGGAATTCAGTGAAAGGTCTTTTAACAAACATTGAATATGTGAAGTATAAATGTTGTAGTGTCTACTGTTCAAAAGATATGGCCAAAGTAAAATTTTAAAATTTTCATGTAAAAGTGGGTCAAACTCCAAGGTCAAAAGGTCAAATTTGGTGGTACCTAAAGAATGATCTTGTCACAAGGAATATACATATGAAATATGAAAGTCATAGCTCCACTAATTCAAAAGTTATGGGCAAGGTTAAAGTTTTTGCGGACAAACAGAGAGACAGACAGACAGACAGACATGACAAAAACTATATGCCCCCGAAACTACGTTTACGGGGGCATAAAAATATATATATATACTTTTCCGTAAAAATAATACCAAAACATTGGGTGTCAAAGATACTAATAATAAAAAATAAAAATGTATGTTTTACTTCAGCAATCTGTCTTGTCGACATTATGTAATTTTTTAATTTTGAAATGGAAATAATGTACCAAATTATAAGAATAATGTAAAAATAATTATTCATAAGTTTACACTTAACTTTCATATCTTTAAATCAACATTTTAAGCTCGATATGTTAATACACTTGAATAGGTTATCGCAAAATATCAAGCCAAACTTGAAATAATCCTGAATTTTTTTTTATAAAAAGAGGAAAATTTTTAATTAAAATGATGTTGGATGATCAGACTAGCTTGAATCTTGAAGTCTCAATCTTCAGTTTCTGGTAACCTTCATATACCGGTACAAATGCACAAAGAGAAATCAACCGCTAAAGTGGTGAGTTCAATTCTGCAAAATAATAGCAAACTAGTTCTAATTGTAACGGGAACCGTTACAGATGTTCCCCAAACGCTCCCCAACTCCTTTTTGGTGCAATATTCCCTGTAAGCTTCATTAAATAAGACAAACTCTGTGCATTTTTGACTTTAAAAACGTTTTCTCAGAAGGATACCAATTATATTCAAATTTTAGCATTGCACCCGTGCGCATGTGAATGCATGTGCGTTATGATCATATTATCTTGTCTACACTATCTACATTTTTAATATACAATATATTAAATTATTCAGTCCAAAAGTAAGAAAAATCACTATTTCAAGTGTATTTTTCATTTCACTCGTTCCAGATGCACGCACGTGCGTGCACGTGCATGATTACCATACCTTCTTGTAGGAGTCCCTTATATCTATCTATATTCTAAATCCCATCCTGCTTGGTTGAAAAACAAGTTAGAGAGTTATAGCTATTTCAAGTTTAAGCCAATCAGATTGCAGCAAACGTGCATGCGCGTGATTTCATGATTTTTTTTTCTAAATCATATTGT
>NW_026934112.1:0-11416 GCF_032062105.1 Saccostrea cuccullata | reverse complement strand
CATCAAGCCCGTCACTGTTAAACACCAACAAATGAAAAAAAGATTAATATCGGCCCATTCTGTGACGTAAGCGGTCCAACATCTCAACAAACAGTTCAAAATTGTCACTAAGTCGTCAAACATCGATTTTTTTATGCCCACTCAGCAAAACATTAGAAATGTTAGTCTTTTTCCGTAAAGATGTTTAGAGGAATATTTTTAAAGGTATAACGATCTAATTAATTCAGACACGAATGGGTTTTAATTTTTCCATTTGAGAAGTTTTGTTTCAATAATTAATTAATTAATTTTACATGGAAATAGTTTTACAAACATTCTTCGAAAAAATTAGAGATTGATATCAACACATAAGAAAAAACACATCTTTCTGTTTAACAGAGTCTCCCATTCGTGAAAGAATTTCTTCAGTATTTCAATGCCTCAGATTTTATCATTGTCTCTGCATTTTTTTTCAAAGTAGTTTAGCCAAAATAGGCCAAGTTTTAAAAAAAATGATTCTCTTAATTTTCATTTTCTGTATAAAACGTTAAAAAACAACAACAACAACAAACAATGATAATAGTAATAATAATAACAATAATAATAATAATAATAATAATAATAATTATAATAACTAGATAACGAGCAACGATTGGGTCTTCCGACCGATTCTTGATCAGATGCGGTAAGACTTTAATTGATAAAATCATTCAAAAATAATTGTGAAAATCTGTTAAAAAGAACGATTTCGCTTAGGTAATATGTAAAATTTATTTAACATTAGAGATTTATAAATTCGACTTTTGGCCCCTCTTGTCCCCTAATATATGGGGTCAGTCCTTTCTTCTTTTAATGATGACAAAAGTGAGAAAGAAACAATACAATAATAGAAAGGTCTTCCGTTTGAGACGGAAGAACCTAAAAGTATGTACATAAGGTCTTTTCCAATTAAGCATGTAGCCTTATTGCCAAAAAACTGAATGTTTAAATTATTATTTTTTTAATCGCTGAAGACACCTATGGAGACTACTGTTGGAGTGACGAACGCCGAAGCAGGTATATGTTTTCTGCTTGTTGATATATATCACAAAAATCAATACTCAATTCTTGAGAGTATTTCATTTTATGAAGAAAAAAGACCCAAAAACTAATTCATATTTTTTTGGGGGGTGATTTTGACTCTATGAAAGAGATATAAAAAAAATGATAAAAAAAATAATGCTTCTTTTATTACCTGATAAATTAAGTAGTATTGCTGTACAGAGAATTAGAAATATATATTAGTAAAAATGAGCTTTAGTCAGTAATAAAAACTAACAATATACTTTGCTTAGAAACCTTTACAAATTTTGAGATGCATTTCACATACTTATATTCAACAGGTAGACTCACGACAAACAAGCAAATCTCGATACCTGAATAGATTTATAAACATGTATTTCTAGATAAATGTTGGATAATCATAATGCAAATAATAAATTTATATATTTTTTTTTAAAAAAAACTTAAGTTCTTGATGACTATCCAAATTCTTTTTTTTTAAATTCAATTTTCTGAAACATCATTGAAAACTAAAATTTATATAGCTAAACATTTTCTTTTTAATTTAACTGTTATAAACATGACTTACAAGAGCTACTCTGTAATTGTTAAGACATTGTCTTTCAAATGAAGGTCTTTGAGTTAAAATTTGCATATACGTTTGGCAGGCAATATGTTATTTGTTCTTTCCAATGGTATTTTTTTTGTATCAATGGTAGGGGTACCTACTACCATGTCGAAATTACGAAATCAGATATTTCAATTAAGTGCCACCAACCTTCTAACTCCCGGTGGACAAATACTAAGAAAATAATTCATTTTATGTATATAATTTTTCTATTTTTTTTTTTTTTTTTTTTTTTTTGGACTTCATTTTATGCAAGTTTCTTTGAATTTCGAAAAAAAATAAGGAGATCATAAAAAATGAACTCAGTAAAGGAACCCGATAATGACGGGATATAAAAGGATTTTTACGTCAAAGCATACCTAAAATTTAATTTGTTTAGCCTATGAAGAACTCTTTTCCAGACTTTACGACCTGCTGAAACAATAACAATGACCTAATTGTGTTAAAGATATTAATTTTCAGTGGTATTTATATATATATTTCTTATCAAGAATTCGATCAGAGTATAAGCTCAGGAGACAATCATTTATAGCGGAATAAAAAAACGTTGACCCGTGTTGCATAAAACAGTACAGAATGATGCTTGGTCAACCTGACCGAGGTCTATTTTTACACTTGGATAGCAAAATCACCTTTTTTATCATGTTTTTAAGAATCCTTTAGGAAACGAAACAGTTGATTTTGTGAATGTTCTATTTGATAACAGAAAGAGAAGAATAAAAACACTTTCCGATCAATTCAAATGCAAAACATCTCCGGTTGACTCAGCGTTAAAATGACGTTGCGATGCTTCTCCAGGTTGAAAGACATACGCATTTTTAAAACTTTCACCGGCATTTATTTAAATATCCTTGAATTTTTAATTTTTGTATGTTTTTTTAATTCATTCTTTTAAAAATTTTGACAAATTTCCATTTCTTTATCTTTGTCTTTAAAGCAGGAAAAGTAAATGTCTCAATATTTTCCAAACAGCCCTCATATTTTGTTATTTCAAGATTTTTGATTGTTATTTACATATTCTACCCTTGCATCGAAATCTCTGTCTTTCAGTTCAGGGACTGACACAAGGCGAACATCTGATGCAGGACGTGACTTTCGTAAATGGAAAGCTTTAACTATCAAATCTATTTGAACATTGACCTGACGTCCACTGGAGAGAAAAAAATTAATATGATTAAATAATTGAATTCACACTGAGATTTGTATTTTCTGAAATGGAAAATATGAAGATAGCGAATAACATTCAAGATCAAAAGTCCATAAATCAATACAAAACAGAAGAGCAAAACATTAGAGGTGGTATCAGGTGCCATGGAGGAGTGAGCATCCCCGGCTGACCGGTCACATTCACTGTGTGCTCCTAGTCATGATTGGGATATAACGAAAAATTTCGTCGTCAATTCAGTGTATTGATAATGGACTAACAATTAGTAAGAAAAAACGTCAGTCAGCATTTGTCTCAATAATAAATTGTATTTGCTGACAAGACTGCTGAATTTCTTATTCATCAACTTATTTGTCAAAATATTCATACGTTGATTATGCTTTTGCGTATTGAATCAATTGAGATACATTGAGATACAAAAACTCCGTATGCAAGTGTTGAAGGTATATTGTTTATCATAGATCTTGGTTGTTAGATTACCATTAACGTCCTTTTCAACTGAAATGTCTGAATAAGAAACAGATGTGTCCGACTTTGTGGTGTCTTTTGTCTCAAGCTCACCAGGATATATCGACATAAGAATGGTAATTGCAATTGTTAATTAACAATACGTCGTCGATATATCAAAATGTTGAGTTGAGGTCCATCGAAAAAACTTATTTCTGTTCAGGCATAAGATTTTCACCAATTCTGTTTTATATAAAAGTAAAAATAAGTCTGCTAATAACGGGATGCAATTGGTATCCGTGGGAAAACCAAAAGATTGTTGGAAGACCTGGTCTCCAAAAACAGCATAGATATTGTCAATCAGACACTCAAGCATCTTTTTGATGTCGATTTCAGAGTACTTGTGTTGTCAATCAGAATGTTTTAAACAAAATAATTTTGAAAATGACATATGGCAAGGTAAGTAAATTTACAAGTTCTGTTTTATGAAAAGGAGCTGAAAATGATATCGAAAAGCCTGGACTTCAATTGATCGTGGGGAATAGTTGTGTATAAAGTTGAAAGTCTAAAGATTTTAAGCTGTTGATTTCGGTTTTGGAATTTCTATGTATCCACATTTAATTTACACGACTTCTTGAATTTGTTACACACTTCTCTTAACGTTTCTCCGTCACTCCTTTTAATATCTTAGTAAAGAGTAAAGAAAGAGGCTTGGCAGATCATTTACTACAGCCCGCCTTGTATTTTTTTTTTGTAAGGATTCTTTTGAAACTAATTTTTGTTTCAAAAAAAAATATTCCATTGTATACAACATCTGATGTCTGCAAAATCTTCTTTAAATAAATAAAGCGAATAAGCAGGGCATTTTTAAAATGATGTAGGACAAAAATATAAGAATTCATACATATATTTAGTTGCAAAATCTCTCTATCAACAGTATTTTCTTTTTCTTTTTTCTTTTTTTACCGCTCTCTAGAGCTTGCAGTCATATTTGAGAAAATATAAAAGGTAACTGCAGCCTCGTTTTCAGCATTTTTTTTAGAAGGTCGGGACACCCCAGTATCCAAAATATTATTTCTTGAGAAGCAAGAAAAACAAATCAAAAACTCCTTTCCAAAATAAGAAATCAAAATCAATTCGCTCTTGTACTTTGTGTAACGATCTAAATGGAGCGGATCAAGAATCTGATTTTTATACGATTGCATTAAGTCCATCTTATTTTACTGATGTGTTCTCCAAACAACTTTTATTAACTTTTCCTATGGAGATTATAGATAACAACCATGTACGTAACTAAACATGATATAAAAATGCCTTATCAGACTAATTATCGATGGAAAGTACATGACAGTGAGAAGTTATACTTTTTAAGGATAAATTCTGCTGATCATTTTTTTTTACCCCAAGTGGGTCTTCTTACTTAACGAGGCCGAGTCTAATTCGAGCGAGCATGACTTTACGCAGCTTTTAATTTCATGCTCTCAATTTTGCGACAGTACACCTTTGCCAAATATTTTGATTTTAATACAAAATAAACATTATCTGGAAACCCTACAGGTCTGGAAAAGTAATTTTACGACATCGATTAGGAAAAAACGCTGAAATGGATCTAACAACGTTAACATTTTCCGATTTTTCATGACGCTGAAGAATGACGAACGAGTCGCTGTTCGTTCAAGACGCCCATGGATATTATACTAATAACTGATGACAGAACATCTAAAGAAACATACAAACAATCAAAACATTGCTATTTTAATGAAAAAATCACATGCACCCATAATTCATCTGCACTTATATGTATTTATACCGTAATATGGCAAAAGAGGTATTTGGCCTTGAAAAAAAAGAACTTAGTAATTTATTCCTAGACCAACCTAGATGGTGATTTTTTTTTTAATTTCACGATTTGATAACGTTTTACTATAATTTTCATCTATATATACTTGAATGAAAAAGAACTCTCTTGGGCAGAAATACAAAAAAAAAATGGAAAAAATGTGATAATTTTGCACTTTTCCACCAATTCACAATCTTAAAACTTAACAATTTTTAAGGTGGCCCCTAAGAAATTGGGATGGTAAACATTCGATATTTTATTCTTAAAACAATAAATTTAACTGTAAAAATTAATTATCAAAAAAATATCAAAATCCCTTAGGGCAGGAATAATTAGACTTGGCCTCGTTAAACATGTTTTAAAGTCCAAACTCATAGTCATAACAATTTACAATTAAGTTTTTAAAGTTTATATGATTTACACGTTTCACTATGTATATTTTTGAATAAAAAAAATATTTCTATGTTGTAGTAATGACAAATTACGATACTTACGACATAAGAAAGTCGATGGTAGAATAACAAGTGCAATCGAGAGGGGAAGAAGACGGGATGGCCCGTTTCAAAGCAAAAGGAATACCGAATGGCACTCCGTTAAAAGAGCAATCCTACAGAAAATTTAAAACATTAAAAATCGCCGATATCACAATCAGGCCTACATGTACATTTTCGAAAGCAGTCTCCAACCACGCCAGCCAAGAGCGCCTAAGTGTGTTGACGACGTTCCAGTGGCTGTGGAAAAGCGAAAATGTAGGTTTCCAATGCTTTTAAATTTGTTGAAGATAGCAATGTTTATGCATTATAGATACTAAAGTTTCAAAATACATAGTATACAGTCACATCGCAAACTCAGACATACATGTAGCATAAAGTTACATGTTACATGTACGTAATATTAGGCCTACAAGGAGTTCAGAAGCGTGCACACGACAGCATTCGTATTATCCTTTTTTGTAGCAACTTTAGCTCTTACATATGATAAATTTCCTTTAATATTGTAAATGCAGAATATCTATCCCAAATTTAAAGTCATACCGTACGAAAATAATAAGATAACATCTATCATTTTTAGCTGTTAACATTCAATAAGAAACTAGGCCGCTTCATTTTAAGGCGGCCTATATGCGTGTTAAAAATGGAATATTTCTGAGAAATGATAGAACATGTAGAAATTATCTGAGTCTAAACTACAGAACCAGTCTCCTGATTCACAATCATGGCAACAGCACACCAACCGATCATGATTCAATTTCGACAGATTCAGCTGCGATACATCATCTTCTTGATAAACAGATGTCTTCCTTGGAGAACACAGTGCGACAACTTACCGAAAAAGTTGTAGGTGTCGAAAAAAATCGGTCTCTCGCTGACTTAAAGCAAAGACTTAGAAACGCTGAAGAACAGAACAACAAGTTGTCCAAAAGATTTATAGACCTAGAAAACAGATGCAACTGTTCAAATTCATGTACCATAAATTTTCAGGAAGAAAGGCTGAATAATAAATCGAATGTGATGTAAGCAACACCGTCTTGTTGACACGTGCCCTAGCCATTAGTTGTGAGAAGGATAGAAACATATCCTTGAATACAGAGAGAACAGTGCTAAAGGATGAACTTCGAAATGTTCATTTATACCTAATCGAAGTAAAATCGAAATCGGAAGAAATCAATTCTACATTGAAGATGCACATTAATGAAAGAAATATAAAGTTTTAAAGTTATGTAGGTATGTTAATCTTTACTTCTCGTAGGTATGAATTTAAGACTTTTATATGTTAAATATTCATATGAAAGTCTTTGATGATTCTGCAGACTGAACATTTAAATTTTCATCAGGACATACTCATTTCGAAACTGTTGTTTCTATTGAGATTTCTTTTTAAACTTAATATATACAAAATGTTAACCTGTGTTCTTGGGGGTAGATGTTAAAATGTCTGCAAGTTTAAGTTCTTTTCTTGTTTAAAACTCATTAGTTTGGGAACATATCAGAGCCATCCCAGATCTTAATGATTTAAAAAGGTATGTTACAATATTTCTCAGATTATTTTGCTTACAAACTTTGTAAAACCTTTCAATACAGTAACGAAACCGTATTGAATATTTCAGTTAATCCGTCATCAGGGTCCGCTTCACAATATGTAGCTTTCTATGCCTATATGAATTCATTTTCCAAGGCGAATATTCCAGCCCATACCACCCTTACCTTCTACACAGTAATTATAAACGAAGGGAATGGATATAGTGAGCATGATGGATTATTTATTGTTCCCATAACGGGGACATATGCAATTCACTGGTCATTTAAAATTAGTGGCTATTCATGGGCAAGTGTCGAAATTATGGTGAATCGGAATCCAATTGGATGCGCCGCAACTGAATCACAGCGATCTAAACATTGGGGTACTTGAAGTGAAATGTTTATTAAACATGCAAATGTCGGCGATCGTGTATTTCTGCGCACCCAAGAGCCTGTTATTGGAGTTTTCATCAGTAATAACCGAGCGCGTTCATCATTTTTTGGATGGCTTATTCATTCCTAATCTCAGGCATATTTTACAAATACAACTGTAATTAAGAAATATATATTTGTCGAAGAAATATGTGTGGAACATCAAGCTGATTAAAATAAGATCATTTGATCCGCTCACAGAGATCGCAATGCAAGAATGTATTTCATGATTTTTTGTTCATGCATTTGTATAGTTATTATTCCTTATCCTTTTAGTTGAAACGAAGGTGAAATTCACAATCTGGTGTAGATTTGAGGAATTTTCATACAAGAAATGAACAGGAATTGTAAAGCAAATCTCTTAGTATGATAAGTTCTTTTATTTTAAACATTTTTATTTAAAATGAATTGGGTTATATCCTGATGTTCTTTTGATATGTTTTGTTTTCTTCAGTGGTGTGGAACAATGATATCATAATTTGCACAAATTTAATATATCGTGGCTATATATTTATATGTGTATATATGTATATATTGGAGAAATAAGGTATATTATACAATATAAATACACGTATTTTACGTGATCAAATCCCATAAAACCCGAAAATTGCATAAAGTCCTTTGGACTTTTTTGTAGATTTTGTCATATACTGACCCGTATTAACATCCCAATACATCTGAAAAAAGTTATACTTTGTTACTTTTTTTTACATTTGTTGCAAATTCTTAAGTATAATGCTTTTCCATACATTCCTCTATTTTGCCTTTTAAGATAAGCGCTTCAGATGAAATTACGTAACAAAAAATGTGTTAGAGTATGTTACAAGTTAAAAAAATTATATTTATAAGAAAATTAATGTTTATTTTTAAAAAGCGCTCTAAGCTTTGTGGAAAATCACTGCTTCCGTTGAGGTAAACAGATCACAAGGCGTTTATTTGAAGTTTGAAAGTTATTGAAAAAAAAAACGCTTTTCAGAGGAAATCAGACGACATACAGGTGCTGACAGTACAGCTGCATTTAGCAGCATAAGCATTTGGATCACGATGAGAAATGGACAAAATAGCAACTGGAGGTGATATTTGCAATTGGGATGCCATGAACGAAAGACTCATGATGCTGCGATTGCTATTTTGATCAGGCCCCAAAACCATAAACTGAGAACAGACTTAAGTCAAAATTTCAAATCTATATAACTTTTGAAATAATTTCAATAGTAAAATAATTTTTTAACATGTTTTGAAGTGAGGTTGAGAACAGAGACATGCATGAGCTTTTAATACATGTTTCCTCATTTGACAAACTTCCAGTGTACATTTTAATTGACGCTTTGCTAAGATGTCCACTCATGAACATGAACATTATCTGTCATGACTCGAATCCTTGATCAATCATTGATAGCTACCGGTATAGTTTTTTGCCATGGTATTCCGTTTGTCTGTCTGTTTGCTTGTCCGCATAAACTTTGACCTTGAAGTTTGACCCACTTTTACCAAATATTTCTAATCTTTAAGTTTGGCCAAAACTTTCAAATAGCTGGTGCTAGGGCTTTCATGCTTTACATGCCTATCTACTTTGAAAAGACCTTTCGATATGAAATTAATTTACATTTTGGTCCTGACGTTAGAGTTTGTCCCATATTAAGAAAATTTAATCTTAATAATAAATTTTGAGACTTTAATACTAGGGTTACCTATATCACGATGAAAGGCCAAAACCTTCCTTTTGATACCAATACATTTTTTAGCCCGCGTGGTGCAGCTGTTAGAACGTCTGCTCTAGAATTTCGAGGTAAGAACTTGGTAATTACGTGGCAAATTCGAGTCCCCGGTTGGGACGTGGAGACTGGTCCTTCGAGTGAGCTGGTATAAACCGAGGTTTGAATAAAGGAAAAATTTGAAGCCTTCCACCAGCAAGTGGTGGCTCTCCATATGAGTGAAAAATTTTCGGGAGGGGTGTTATTCAACATATCAATAAATCAACACTTTTTACCTTGACCTTGAACTAGAACTTGCAGGAGGCAGGGGCATAAATGTTTCACAAATACATCTTGTTTTTATAAAAGTCGCCAGTTAAATGTACAAAAAAAAATAAATGACGCGGCTAGGATAAGGCTGCCCGTAAAATATCATACTGATCAAACTGTACTAACTTCTCTGAACTACCAAGATATTATGTCATAATAGAATATTACGTCAAATCACTGCATTCTTGAGCTGACACGACGGGGAAAGTGTCATAAATTTTTCAAGGGCATGTAGATTTTATGGTGATTTGTTGTTTAATTCAGGTGTTGAGATTGTATTTTAAGCTCTAATGTGCTGTTATGGTGTTGAAACATTTGAAATTTCGATACAACTGTTCCTTTCACTTATCGGATATGCACCCATTTAAACAATAGCTAAAATTTATGTGTGAAACGCTCCCCTTATAAGTCTGTAGACAGAGTTAGAATTCATGAATCGTGTTTATACTGGACTGGCACAAGTGATAAACAAGGACAAATTGAAGATATTCTATGTAAATCTGTAAGGGAACTAAGTCCTCTAACTGAATTTTGCTGGGGGATCGTATGTAGTTTATCCATTTTTATATGAATTGCGATAAAGAGTGGAAAATACCCCTTTTTATGCTAGTAAGAATTATATGTGGTATATTGCATATCTTTGCCCCCACAAAAGTCAAATTTTGAAAAATTCTTGAAATATGCTGAATTTCATAAATTGTACGAGAAATATAGATTAACAGATTATATTATAGTTTTAAAGTAGTATACTGACAATTTTTGTTTTTATGACGTAACAAACTAGTTCGATTTTATGTCATTTTTAGAAAGAGGACAAATTGGACAAGATTTCAACAGTCTTAGCTTGAAAATTTATATCGCAAGTTTGCTCAGGAACAATATTTACATATTTCATTGATATTATCATTCTACACATGATATCAAAATATTGAGCCTGATCAGATCTGCGCTCGGTGACTTTTACTCAAAATATCGACGTAAAATATACATTTCTCTGTACAAATCATGGAAATTTTAAGTTATCGTTATTTTTGTGACGTCATGAACATATGACGTCATTGCTAATGAAAATATTCAGTGTTTTGAAGTCAGCATATATTATCCTGTTGAAGAACATGATTAAATACTTCTCCGTCAAAGTTCGATTTGGGGGGGGGGGGGGGGGCAAATATTGGTTATTACCAAATAAAGTTCTTTCATTTTCACGTAAAATATTTTCTTACGAAGTAAAAATTAAACTTGCCCCAAACACTTTCTATGTACCAGAGATCACGATAAATTGATCTATGCAACAAACTTTGCACACTAAATTCGTTTTGCACTTGTGCCGGAGCGATTTTTGTGCAACACTTAAGATATCATAAATGTCCGTCACGTGATCAACATAGTCATGTGACATCACAAAAATTCTTTACTATAATACCTGACTAAACTATTATCTTAACTTCACTGCAATTTCAATCAGGGATTGCATATTGAAATTAAAATCTAGCTCAAAAGAAATTTATATTTTTAAGGCATTTTAAGCCTTCGGACAACCTTATCATAACTGTGGACACAAGATGAAACACACCCTTTAAGTCCGGCTTAATGGTGGCTTACAGGTCCTTAATGGTGGTTTAATGGTTGTCTTTAAGTCACCATTAAGTCACCATTAAGCACCTTTAAGTAACATTTACACCACCATTAAGTTACCATTAAGCCAACTCAAAGTCCTTAATGGATGCTTAAATGTAGCTTAATGGTAGCTTAATGGTGGCTTACAGGTCCTCAATGGTAACTTTTAGACCACCATTAAGTCACCATTAAGCTACCATTAAGCTAGACTTACAGGTGCTTAAT
>NW_026934111.1:0-112034 GCF_032062105.1 Saccostrea cuccullata | reverse complement strand
AAATCTTGCACCCTTCAGGATCTGTGTTATTATAATGTAAAAAAAAATGTAAAAATGTAAAAAAAATAAATAAATAAATAAATAAATAAATGATGTTTGTAGGTCGGGTACACTATGTAATCTTCGTAGTTAAGTTAATTTTTTCTGCGTAGTAGCACGACCTTAAATTTGTCATCGTCTCCAATCATAAAATTAAAATTGGTTAACATCCTGAATTTTATTTCCCTATTGAATTTCAGAATCAAGACGAAATTCTGTATAAAAGATAAAAGATTATTAAATATGAATGGGGAATAAAAACGTGGCAAAGCAACAAATGACAGAATATTAACGTTAAAGAGACAAATAAGCCAGAGGGATTTTTCTCATATCTTTGTTTTTCTAACTATGAATTTAAATGAAAACTATAGCTGTTGCATGAAATGTACTGTTTATTATTATACTTTTTTTTCTTTTTCGTTAAACAATAAACGTTTTTTTTATAATAATGGAAGGAAAAACAGGCGCTAAAGTTTAAAAAGTCTAATGAAGGTCAAGAACTGTAATACAATGACCTTATTATATCATTAAGTCAAATGCTGACTAACGTTTTACAAACTAGATTTCTCAGAATTATTTACACACTTTTTTCCGTTACAATTTTGTATGTTCCTATCATGGCAAGGAGGACACAGATCAATTAGGATCACCAGTTACAGATGTTAATGATAACACAACTGAGAAATATAGCAGTCTTCTCACAAATAATACAGAACTGAAAAGAGTCCAAAATAAAGGCTGGAATGTCCATCCTGTAGTAAAAACAGGTATAGGTATTCCGGTTTTGAAGGACATGTTTCTTGCAGCAAAGAACTTTACAAAATCTACATTTTTTGCCTACGCAAACGGGGATATTCTATTTACAGAGGTACTATCAAAAACTGTTTTAGCTGTTGAAAAAATGATAGGTGTGTACAATAATACAATTTTTATTATAGGACAGAGGACTAACGTACGAAATATATCCATGCAGGATGCAGGGGATTTTAAATTGTTAAGGAATATTTCAAAACAAAGAGGAGAATTATTTACTGTATGGGGTGAGGATTATTTTTATAACTAATGCTAATTATCCGTGGACTGATATGCCTGGTTGTCATCGGAAGGCGTGCTTATGATAATTTTCTGGTTATAGAATCTTTGAGGCGAGGATTTATTGTTATAGATGCTACAAAAACAGTTTAAGCTGAGTGTAAGAGTGGAAATTTCGAAAATCGTAAGAAAGAAAATAACGATTACAATGTTAAAATTATTTCTGAATATTACAGGAATGAGACCATTAATTAATTATGTTCAAGGTCTCACAAAATTTGCGAACTATTATACGAATTTTTCATCGAACAGCACAATAACACTTTTAAAAAAGAAAAAAACCCTATTAAACATTGAGGATTTACAGGAAGATCTTAATATGTATGTTTTTTCGTATGTTATTGTTTTTAAAGCAAACAGAAATAACAAAAAGGCATACAAAATAGTTATTACACTTTATGCTCGTTTTCCCCAGGCAAGCTGTTTTGCATTTATCTACCTAGAATTGATTAAATTTTATATCTCATAATCAGTATCGACAGCTCGCTGTGGTCATGTTATTCATGATGTACATTTTCGTTTAAAATATATATTTTCAATGTACAGCTACAGCTCAGATATAAAATTGAATTCTCTTTCGGCAACATGCATTTAATTCATTACTTAGTAAGTAAGACTAGTGTGAAATCAGAAGTTAAATCTGAGGCACAGGGTGGGTAGACAATATCGATAGGTAGACCTCTGGTTCAACATTGAAAGCTTTGAACTATTTATACTCTGCTTAGAATCTATAAAACTTCCTTTTCAAATAATCGAAATACGATGAATACTTTAAACATCCAAAAATATTTCCATTTATCAATTTCACCTCCTGCACTAGTTCTGCTGCTGCCAATGGCTTTGACATTTATAATTTTTATTGAATTCCCAGAGTAACTCATTTTTACCCACGATAATTCTTCAAACTTCATCTTTAAAGTAAATCATATCATATAGGGAAAGTTATTAAATTTAAAATAAATTTTCAGGAAATGCGAATTTAAAAAAATCTACTATGCATTTTCCACTTCAAATTTAATCTACAACCACATTGTAGAAATACAAATCATAGGTATCAAGGCTTTCGAAGAAACTACATGATTTTTATTCATATAAGGTACATTACTTTCTATTTAAATTGATCATTTTACAATGCTGAGTGTATACAGATTTTCCTATGAATGCAAAACACCATGAATTACTTCTAATTTCGAATCATGTAAATACATGTTGGTACCTATGGTAAGATAAAAAAAATAACCTCAAATTCTTTAAAAAGATAATTTCAAAATACATTTATGGTGAAAAAATTTCGACTTTTAACAAAATAAAAATTTTAACATGAAAAGAATGAATTTTTAAGCTTCACTTTGAGACCTTATCAATTAAATTATAAATTAAAGAGTATTCCTTCCTAGCTGAGGATTGGAGTTTCTTAATGATGAATCATGTAAATCTAAAGAAGCAGAAAAAAGAACTTGATAGTTACAGAATGTATTTGTCTTCATTTGATTAAAAACCTATCTGACAATGTTTGCTTTCTTAGGAGTTCATTAATTTGCAAAACACTGAATGAAGTACTAGTTAAATGTTAAATGAAGTAAAAATGTTACAAAAAGTATGAAAAAAAGAAAACAATGATGATCAATGAAAAATAAAACCGCTGGTAGAATCAGAAGACCTATCGATATTCTGCGATAATGCTTTCGTGAGATAGACCGTTACAGTATTTTGGCGAAAAATTTATTGGTATTTATTGATCCCTTTTCAATTATGATTTAAAATTTCTGCATTGTAAATTAATTCAAAGCTTCGTTGCTATGTCTTTACATTAGTAGTTACAAATTTTCATTAAATATACAATAACTATATATATAGATATATTAGGGATTTTTAAAGAATTTTTTTAACACTATATGAAGAAGCCCGTGCACACAAGAAAAATCCTTGGTTGTGAATTTTTTACCTTAATATAACTTTGAATTTCAAAAGCATTATTACATTTACACCTCTGTATTCTTTGTTTTAATAAAATATTTTCTATAAAATAATCCCCTCTAGTCATTTCAGGACGATAAAAAACACTCTGGTTAAAATCAATCCACGTCTTCTCCCTTCCTGGCAAGTGAAAGGAGAAGGGGCTGGTTTCTAATCAGACTGATAAAAAGCAGCACCTCCTCTCCACTAACACAACAGGAAGAGATTGTCACAAGCACTTGACATTATCAAACAAGATGTGTTTGTGAAACACTATGCGTCCGGTGGCAACAAAGTTTGATAAAAGCTACTTTTAGCATATTGATGATAGGCAATGTCACAAGATCATTGAACTTGGTGTCATTTGAAAGTACTTTATTAGTGGAGAATGCATAGAAATATGAAGTCTCTATCTCTCATGGTTCAAAAGTTAAGATCAAGGTTTTAATAGACTGTTTTTAGCATAAAAGGCACATTCAAGGTCACAGGGTCATTAACCTGGGTGACATTTGAAAGAACTTAAGTAGTGGAGTATGCATTCCAAATATGAACTCTCTATCTCTCATGGTTCAAAACTTTTGACAAAGGTTAAAGGACAAACAGACATAAACAGATAAACAGACAAACAGACAGGACAAAAACAAAATACACCTCGAATCTTTCGATCCGGCCGCATAAAAAAATATAATATAACCCTTACTCTAAAAAGGTAAGGGTAGTATGTTGAAATAAGAAAAATATGTAACGTCAAGTGCGTGTTGAGATTATATTTAATAATTAATTATTTTCCCCAACTCTTGTAAAGAGCAAACACCTAAAACAAAGGAAAGGGGGTGTCTAACAAGCATTTATTTAAACAATAAATAGATGTAATAAATATTATTCCATGCCTCATGTTTTAGATTCCATTATGATTAATCTCTTATATTTAATGTTTATTCGTAGAGAAAAATAAAAAAAATATCTGTTTCATATTTGTATATTTTACTTGAAAAAAAGATCTTATTGGTAACCTAACAACCAAACTCTATGAAAAACGTGATGGTTTTCACTTTTCAATCGTAAACTTCCCTTAGTTCTTAATTTCATAAAGAAATACATTAAAATATAATTTTACGCGAAGGTGAATTATGTAACACTTAAAATATGATCTCATTAAAAATAAAACAAATATTGTAATCAGATGCAAATGAAATTGGGAATTTGATAAATCAGTAAAAATTAAAATTCTGTCACTAAGCAAAACAGAACAGATAGCACTTTTGCAAAAAAAAAAATGAGTTCATTTTAATTTTTTTTTTGTATGAAATGCAGTTTAATGCATGCATAAATGGTTCAATATTGATAACCTTTTACATGTGTAATAACCTCGTGAGAGCATCTCGAGTACGTTTTAGTAATTCTTTTTCATAGATTTTTATCGCAAGTCAATTAGTTTTGCAAGAAAAGATTTAGTTAATTTTACATCTTATGATATGAACTT
The DNA here is from genome assembly GCF_032062105.1 of Saccostrea cuccullata. Taxonomy (NCBI): domain Eukaryota; kingdom Metazoa; phylum Mollusca; class Bivalvia; order Ostreida; family Ostreidae; genus Saccostrea; species Saccostrea cuccullata. The sequence continues at coordinate 107,464 of NW_026934111.1, read as the reverse complement.
CAGTTCACTGCATGCATAAAGGCTCAATATTGATAACCTATTACCCGTGATAGCATCACGAAGACGTTTTAGCGGTTTTTTCATAGATTGTATCACAGGCCATCTTCCTCCCTAAAGTGAGGCATACAAAAAAAAAATATTAAGGTCTATTGATACTCTATTCTTAATTTCACGGAAAAGAAATAGACTGCACAGAACGACAAACTTAGTTTATTCAACTAGCGTGCCTAGTAAAGCGTTCATCCAGGGAGTGAGAATCCTATGCTGCTGGGGGTTATTACTACTTTCGTAATGTCTTTTTCCTCCAAGATATAACAACGAAGTGTTTACCTGCAAAGTTTTACATGCATAGTTGGATTTGACCTATCAAATTCACACCGATCTCAGTTTATGCGTTACGTAAGGGCATGATCTACGTTTGAACATTTGAAACGATGTAAGTTATTGACAAATAAAATAATGAAACGAGAAGATCAGCAGACTCGTTTAAAGTCAACATTTAAATTCTATGGTCGGTACAACGACCTTATCAGCAAATACAATTTGTTTTCAAGTCAAATGCTGACTAATATTTTTCATACTTATTGTTAGACAGTTATTTACACACTGAACCGACGAATTTTTCGTTATTTCTCAATCATGACAGGGAGAACATGACAGAATGTTTGGCAGATGATGCTCACTACTATATAGTTCTTGATCCCTGTGCTGATAATTTGGAGTTATGTGGTTGCTCTTTGTGAATTGTATATACGCGTTGAACTACATTATAGTCTCTGAATATTCAAGTCCTGATAATGAAATTCCGAACAGTAAGGGCAAAAACAAGTAGCTCTCTGCAATATTCTTGTCAATGTGACAAGAAAGAAGCAGACATCGTTACTTTTCATCTCATAATATAGTACTATTTATAGATAATAAGATTACAAATTAATAAAAATACACCAGTTTTGTTTAATTTCATACTTAAATATTAAAGAGAGAGTACATTGAATTTATTTTACTGTTTTTAGGGATGGCACGCTTGAAAAAGTGATGTCCCTCGTAAAATTGCCTTTTTTTCAAAATTAAACACGTTATAGATCTTAACTATCATTGAAATATTAGAATTTTTAAACTCAAATAAGTACCGCATTTTGGAAAAATAAAGGAATAAATTATTAAACTTAAAGATAATTTGGAAATTGTAAAAAAAAAATTGCATAAAATGAAATACAATTATATGTAGGATAGAATGAATTCCCAAGAAAAAACTTTTTGTACAAGGACAGAAATTTAAAAAAACTTTTGAATTTGTTTCAAATTTGATATTTTAAATAGGGTTAGGGAATGCTTACTCCTCCATTGTTCCTGATCCAACACCTAATGCCTTGGAGGTCCTTGTTTTTTCTTGTCCAATTTTGTTTTGTTCTATGAACTTTTGAGCTTGAATTCAGTTCGTTATTTCCATATACTTCATACATAGTTTCCATGAACATATGGAGATAACGAAGGGTATTCAAAATAAGTAGTCCATTCAACAATACAAAATGTTTTTTATTGAATACCTAAATTTTCAATAAAATTTGGACATTACGAACAGTATTCATGCTCGAAGTCAACTTATAAAAAGAGTCTAGGTTAAAAAAGAAAATTTCAAGGTAAAGATTTAGTGGTTTATAGAGTTGGTATTCGAAGAAAAGCCATGTCACAAGGGATGAACGATATTTAACATATTTTTATCCTTTGAAAGGTGTTAGCACAATACATATGCATGTAAAGAATAAAACGTCCAACACTGCCTATTTTAAAATTAAGGGCAAGGACTATTGGGTAAATGAATTTTTAATTAAATAAAAAAAATCGGTCAAAATCCATTATCAAGGGATCAAATAAGACGGTGCTCAAAGAAATATCCTGTCAAAAGGAATACAAATAAAGATTTTGAATATGAAAGCCATCGAGAAACAAAGTAAAAGTAAGGGCAATGTATAAAAGATACAGACACACCGGTAGTGCAGAGAGGATTGGACAGAAAAATGTAATCAGAAAATCTCAGGAAAGGGTTTTAATTGACAGACAGACAGACAGACAGGTAGACAGGGCTGAATGTTATACCATGAATCTTGGAAAATTGCATCATAAACATTTTTGGACGACATGATCTCCCAGATTAGATATTTGCACTAAAAAATTCATCTTTTCTATATTTAGGACTAATTGTCAAATTTGTACCATGTGTTTCAATGAAATATTTTTTCCAAACGGACAAAAAGACAAGATACACTGCAAGTATCTTAATGAGTTCCATAAAAAAAAGTTTTGTATTTCTGTCAAAAGGCTTGGACATCAATTTATTGTTGGGAATGGTTGTGTTATGTGTTTAAAAATCAAACGTTTTGATATAATTGATTTTCGAAAAGAAATCCTGATTTCAAATTTTCTAATATCGGATCGAGGTATTTTGTATCCACTACAGTACTGTTTTACACTACTTCTCGATTTATTTGCTATAGAGTTCCCTTAAATTACTCATTTATTAAATGTACCAAAAAAGTGCTGCTGAACAACACCAAAGAAAAATCAAGATATTGTGTGCAGCGCCCTCTTAACATCATTGTGTAAGTTAAATGTTACAGTAACTCAGTAAATGTTAAAAGGATCTGATATTCAGCTACCACCTCAGCGAAGATTAAATTTCAGAATGAATTAAACAGAGCATAATTCATCACATTCCGGCCAATGTCGCCATTTTTTAGTAAGCATAATTTAACCCCCCCCCCCCTGTCGGGGGGCAATGCATTTTTTACATAAAGTTTTAAAGATACTTCCCAGTAGGAAGGCACTGTCTATTTAAAGTCTTGACTGAGATCAGTAACCTACAAATTTGATATTTATTCGATCTTTTTCCTTATTTGTAATGGCGAATGAATGGAAACATATCAAAATCGCGTTTCTATTCCTGTTTTGCATTGGGATTTATGTGTATTTATATGATGTAACGAGTAGGAATTTTTACATTTCCAAAACCATAATGGAGGAAGTTCAGCAGTCTCTGAATACGCAAGTCCTAATAATGAAGAGCGACCAACGGACATCGAGTTTTATATTTCATGGTGAGGCAAATCGTGTATCACAAAGCGAGACAAAGGACAAACTTAACAAAGAGAAAACTGTAAACAAATCAGTAAACTTAAAACGTGGTCAAGAGAGAACTTCGAGGAAAATCGATGAATTGAAGCAGGAGGTGATCACTAAGGAGTATCTAAGGAACAATAAATATAAAGTTCCAGTGGTAACATTGTTCACCTCATGGTCAGTAGATATCGAAAAATATCTCTGTCGGAACACAACGGTTCTTAACTGGTCCAGATTGAAGCCGTTTATCTCCCCAATTTTTTTCACAAATGATACAGATCTTATGACAAGAGTCCGAAATAAAGGTTGGAATGTTCATCCTGTGGTTAAAACTGGTATAGGTATTCCGGTTTTGAAGGACATGTTTCTTGCAGCCAAGAACTTTACAAAATCGACTTTTTATGCCTACGCAAACGGGGATATTCTATTTACAGAAGAACTATTAAAAACTGTTTTAGCTGTTGAAAAAATGATAGATATACACAATGATACAATACTTATAATAGGAAAGAGAACTAACGTACAAAATATATCCATGCAGGATGCAGAGAATTTTGATTTGTTAAGGAATATTTCAAAACAAAGAGGAGAATTATTTACTGCATGGGGTGAGGATTATTTTATAACAAGTGCTAATTATCCGTGGAAGGAAATACCTGATGTTGTCATTGGAAGGCGTGCTTATGATAATTTTCTGGTTATAGAGTCTTTGAAGCGAGGATTCATTGTTATCGATGCTACAAAAACAATTTTAGCGGTTCATTACACGACAAAGAGTGGAAATTTCGAAAATCGCAAGAAAGAAAATAACGATTACAATGTTAAAATTATTTCTGAATATTACAGGAATGAGACCATTAAATATGTTCAAGGTCTCACAAAATGTGCCAATTATTATACAAATTTTTCATCGAACAGCACAATAACACTTTTGAAAAAGAAGAAACCCTATTGTTAACATTGAGGATTTATATGAAGATCTTGATATATATGTTTTTTTTTCATATGTTACTGCTTTCAAAGCAAACAGATATGACAAAAAGGCATATAAAACAGTTATTACACTTTATGCTTTTTTCCCAAGGCAAGCTGTTTTGCATTTATCTACCTAGAATTGATAAAATTCTATATCTCATAATCAGTATCGACAGTTTTCTTTCTGTGGTCATGTTACTCATGATGTACATTTTCGTTAAAATATATATTTACAATGTGCAGCTACAGCTCATATATAAAACTGAATTCTCTTTCGGCAACATACATTTGATTAATAACTTAGTAAGTTCTGTGCATGACTGCTTTCAGTGGCATATGTTCCTTTCTGCTGATGTGTAGGCTAATGTGAAGTCACAAATTTAATCTGAGGCAAGGGTGGGTAGACAGTATAGATAGGTAGACCACTTGGTTCAACATTGAGAGCTTTGAACTATTTATACTCTGCTTAGAAGATATGGAACTTCCTTTCGAAATAATCGAAATACGATGAATACTTTAAACTTCCGAAAATATTTCCAGTTATCAATTTTGCATCCTGCACTAGTTCTGTTGCTGCCAATGGTTTTGAAATTTATATTTATCATTGAACTCCCAGAGTAACGCGTTTTTACTCACGATAATTCTTAAAACTTTATCTTTAAAGTAAATCATATCATATAGGGAAAGTTGTTAAATTTAAAATAGATTTTCAGGAAATGCGAATTAAAAAAAAAACCTACTATGCATTTTCCACTTCAAATCTAATCAACAACCAGAAATAAAAATTATAGGTATCAAGGCTTTTGAAGAAACTACACGATTTTTATGCATATAAGGTACATTAATTTCTCTTCAAATCGATCATTTTACAATGCTAAGTGTATACAGATTTTCCTATCAATGCAAAACACCATAAATTACTTCTAATTTCATATTATGTTAATAAATTTTTATTTGCTATGGTAAGATGAAAATTAACCTCTATTTCTTTACAAAGGTAATTTCAAAATACATTTATGGTGTAAAAATTTCGACTTTTAACAAACATTGATGCACATTGAGAGGTATAAAATAAAAATTATGGCATGAAAAAATGAATTTTCAAGCTTCATTTTGAGACCTTTTAAATTAAATTATAAATTAAAAAGTTATCCTTCCTAGCTGAGGATTGGAGTACCTTAATGATGAATTACGTATATCTGCTGAAACAAAGAAAAGAACTTGATACTTACAGAATTTATTTGTCTTTATTTGATTAAAAAATTATCAGACAATGTTTCCTTCTTTAGTTGTTCATTAATTTGCAAAACTGTGAATGAAGTACTAGTTAAATGTTAATGAAGTAAAAATGTTATAAAAAGTATGAAAAAAAGAAAACAATGATGATCAAAGAAAAATACAACCGCTGGTAGAATCAGAAGACCTATCGATATTCTGCGATAATGCTTTCGTGAGATAAACTGTATTTTGGCAAAAAATCTATTGGTATTCATTGATCCCTTTCCAATTATGATTTAATTTTTCTGCATTGTAAATTAATTTAAAGCTTCGTTGTTATGTCTTTAAGTTAGTAGTTACAAATTTTCATTAAATGTACAATAACTATATATATATTATGGATGTCAACGAGTACCCAGCTAGTATTCGATACTCGATCGAAGGCCCGAGTATCGAATACTAAATCTGGTACTCAGTTACTCGGTTGTACATATTTTTTTTTCCATTTCGAAGTACATATATTGAGAGAAACTTAAAAAAAAAAATAATTTAAATGTACACTTGGTAATCAGCACAACGTCTCAAAAGCCTATTCAACACCAGGGCCCGTTATCATCATTATAAACAGACATTACAATTGCGATGCGAAAACATGGTTATAGATTATAATATATTTTCTAGGCTCAAGAAAAGTGAGAAAACATCATGACGTCAAACTCACCGTAGAGCCACAGGTTTAGAACGTGCAATATACTGTCTACAAGTACGACATAAACGAGTAAAGTTATTGATTAAATTCTTTATTTCTTGATTCAGTTGACTGAAATTGTTAGTTATAAATCAAAAACACTATTTGAAGAAGTCCGTGCACACAATAAAATCCTTGGTTGTGATTTTTCCCTTAATATTATTTTGTATTTCAAATGCATTCTAACAGTTACACCTCTGTATTCTTTGTGTTAATAAAATATTTTCTATAAAATAACCCCTTTTAGTCATTTCAGGACGATATAAAATCAGTCTGATTAAAATCAACCCACGCCTTCTCCTTTCCTGGTGAGTGAAAGGAGAAGGGGCTGATGAAAAGCAGCTCCTCCTGTTCACCAACACAACAGGAAGAGATTGTCACAAGCACTTGACATCATCAAACACGATATGTTTGAGAAACACTATGCGCCTGGCGGCAACAAAGTTTTTAGCATATAGTTCATAGTCAATGTCACAAGATCATTAAACTTTGTGTCATTTGAAAGTACTTTATTAGTGGAGAATGCATACCAAATATGAAGTATCTATCTCTCATGATTCAAAAGTTATAATGACGGTTTAAAAAGACCTATTTTTAGCATAAAGGGCACATTCAAGGTCACAAGGTCATTTACCTTGGTGTCATATGAAAGTATGTCATTGGTGGTGTTTGCACACCAAATATGAAGTATCTATCTTTTAAGGTTCAAAAGTAATGGAGAAGGATACTACACCTTGTATTTCCTACAAATATACATCGACCATTGCTTCCAAACTTTTCAATTACAAAAACACTTTACATGGCTTGGATATCGACTATCTGAAAAATAATCCCCCTTCGTGTTCATATTCTTCTTCGCCCTATAACTATAGTCCTGCTGGACACGTTATTACAGGTGACGTAAAGAAGTTAATAATAAGGATCTTAGATCACTTTATTTTAAAAGGTCCTAAATATAGGGAACCCCGATACATCAACTAGCGTCGGAATTTCATAGATATTATGGAATCTGTTGAAGATTACGCAAGGCGATGGGTCAGATATGATAAAGAAGACGTAGACACTTTGTCAGAATTGATTAAATGTATCAGATCCATGATAAAATCGCGTATTATAAGATTGAGTGGCAAAATGAAAACCATCTATCCTTCTGTGTTCAATAAACCAGAAGTGAAAAAAGAATAAGATAGATTACATAATCAGTACGTGCTGGTTCCTGCCGACAAAGCAGGTAACAACGTTGTCTTCGTTTGTAAGGCTCATTACTTAGTATATAAATTGTATTCTAGAAGAACTTGGATTTAATTCTACAAGTGGTAATCCTACTTATACTCCTACTTCCCTTTCTAAGGAGGAAATTCTTCAAAATTAGTTTTGAATACTTTTAATATTCCACAGAGCCAAAATTAATTTGAGCTACCTTTTTTATATTGGAGTCCGAAACTTCATAAGAATCCTTACAAACAAAGATACATTGCAGGTTCCAGTAAATGTTCAACCAAGCCTCTTTCGTTACTCCTCAAGAAGATATTGACAGTAGTGAAGGAAAAACTTCAAGAGTACTGTGCAACTATATATTCAAGAAGTGGTGTAAATCAGATGTGGATACTTAAAAATTCTAAAGAACTTTTGGACAATTTGAAATCACAAGACTTTACAAAAATCAACAGCTTAAAAACTTACGACTTTTCAACATTATACACAACAATTCCCCATGACAAATTAAAATCCAGGCTTTTTTGATATCATTGACAGCTGCTTCTTCAATAAAAATGGAACTCGTAAATTTACTTACCTCGTCAATGGTCATTTGCGAAATTATTTTGTTAAAACAGATTATGATTGCACACATAAGTACTCTGAAGTCGACATCACGAAGATGCTTGAGTTTCTGATTGACAATACCTATGTGGTTTTTGGAGACCAAATATTCCAACAATCTATTGGAATTCCCATGGTTACAAATTGCGCTCCGTTATTAGCAGACTTATTTTTATATTCATATGAAGCAGAATTTATGCAAAATCTTATGCGTGAAAAGAAGGAAACACTTGCTGTGGCCTTCAACTCGACATTTAGATATATCGACGACGTATTGTCAATTAATAATGATAATTTTCATTCCTACGTCGATACGATATATCCTGGTGAGCTTGAGATAAAAGATACCACAGAGTCCGACATGCTTCATACTTGGATATTTTACTCGAAAAAGACACTAATGGTAATCTAACAACAAAGCTATATGATAAACGTGATGACTTTAACTTTTCTATCGTCAACTTCCCTTACTTATGCAGCAATATATCTTCATCACCTGCATACGGAGTATATATATCTCAGTTGATTCGATACGCAAGAGCATGCTCTACGTATGAACAGTTTCTTAAACGAGGTAAATTATTGACAAGCAAGTTGATGAAACAAGAATATCAACAGTCTCGTTTAAAGTCATCATTTCGTAAGTTCTATGGTCGATACAGTGACCTTGTCAGCAAATACAATTTATCATTGAGTCAAATGCTGACTGACGTTTTTCATATCAATTGTTAGTCCATTATTTATACACTGAATTGAGGACGGATTTTTTCCGTTATTTCCTGATCATGACAACGAGCACACGGCGGGTGTGACCGGTCGGCAGGGGATGCTCACTCCTCCATGGGACCTGATCTCACCTCTGATGTTTCGGAGGTCCGTGTTTGCTCCGCTCTTATTTTGTATATTGTTTAATGGACTTAAAGATTGAATACTGTTCGTTATCTCCATATCCTTCCTTATAGTTTGCTAAAAAACTATATTTAGCATATAGGTCACAGGCAAGGTCACAAGGTCATTGAACTTGGTGACATTTTAAAGAACTTAAATAGTGGAGAATGCATACCAAATATGAAGTGTCTATCTCTCTTGGTTCAAAAGTTATGACGAAGGTTAAAGTTTGCAGACAAACAGACATTATACATATATCACAATGTCATACAACATATACCACATGGCTTCGAGGGTGACATACCAGAATATTTGCCCCGAGGTGACTGGAAAGCCCTGGAGTGTTATTTAACCCGATGCCGAAGGCAGAGGGTGACATAACACTCCAGGGCTTTCGTGTCACCGAGGGTGACTTCGATTCACACCCGAGTATCAACTCTTGGTTCACGTCACATGACCGGATGTTTACACAAACATGTGGTTTTCAAGCGAACTCATATGAGTTTGAAGGGTAGCGAAAATAAAATAAATTTCCTCTATGAGTTTTAAAAGGCGGTCAAATAGGTCCATTTTGACATCATCTGTTGAGTTTATTTTTTCTATAGCTTTTGCTGCAGTTGAAATGTTTTTCTTTTTCAGCTCTGAACTTTTTTGGTTTCGAATTTGAATTTATGTCTCTGCTGTTATCGGACAGTAAGCCTGAAAAATCTAATCAAATAAACATATATTCATATAAATTATAAAGCGTTCATGTAGAAAGTGCTTTTCAAAGTTTGCTTTTAAGGATAAGCGATGCTCAACATAATATTTAGTAAAAAAAAAAAATTATTCCTTCGTTCGGGTTTTTCTTTCGACGCCGCCATATCGAAACTCTAGTAATCCTACTGTATGGCTGGGTTAGCTTGGGTAGAGTTCATAGGGTCATATGACGTATTTTGAGTAGTAACTATGGTCGTTCGATTGAAACTCAAGTAACTCGAGTACGTACTCGGGTACGAATCGAAGTCGCCCCGAGGGGCAAATATTCTGGTATAGTCACCCGAGAAGCCATGTGGTATATGTTATATGATATTTTTAAAATTAAAATCATTCAAAATCGATAAAATTTACACAAATAATCCAAAAATATCTTCTTGACGTTAAAAAATACGCTGTGTTGTTTATTTTTGGTTAGCAACCGACGTCATAAAATCTCGAACCTGAATTAAAATGCGTAACGTAAAAACACGTGAAGGTGATCGAAAGGTTGACATAACTGCTTCAGTCGGGGATGATATAACTGTTTTCGGCGTGACATAACTGTTTCCGGTGTGACTCAGCATTTTTCAGGGTTTATAGCGAAAATTATTACATTTGTGATATAATAAGAAAACTTATTCAAAAATGTTATATAAACAGATAAACAGACAGGCAGACAGGACAAACACAATATACGCCTCCGATCTTTCGATCCGGGCGCATAAAAAAATATGATATAACCCCTATTCTTAAAAGGTAAGGGTAGTATGTTGTAATAAGAAAAATATGTAACGTCAAGTGCTTGTGGAGATAGGTTATATTTAATAATTAACTATTTTCCACAATACTTGTAAAGAGCAAAACGTAAAACATAGGAAAGAGGGTGTCTGATAAGCACTTTATTTTTAACAATGAATTGATGTACTAAATATTATTACAAAAGTCGTAATAAACCCCACCAGCATGGGATTCTCACTCCCTGGATGAACGCTTTACGAGGCACGCTAGTTGAATAAATTAAGTTTCTCCTTCTGGGCAGTCTATTTCTTTTCCGTGAAATTTAGAACAGAGTATCAATAGACCTTAATATTTTTTTGTATGCCTCACTTTAAGGAAGAAATTGGCATGTGATAAAATCTATGAAAAAATCGATAAAACTTCTTTGTGATGCTATCACGAGGTTTTTAAAAGGTTATCAATATTATACCTTTTAAGCATGCATTGAACTGCAGTTCATATCATAAGATTAAAAATTAACTCGATTTTTTTTTTGCAAAACTAATTGACTTGCGATAAAAATCTATGAAAAAAATCGCTGAAACGTCCTCGAGATACTCTCACGAGGTTATTAATAGGTTATCAATATTGAACCTTTTATGCATGCATTAAACTGCATGCATTTCATACAAAAAAATTAAAATTAACTCAATTCTTTCTTGCAAAACTGCAATCTGTTCTGTTTTGATTAGTGGCAGAATTTTAATTTTTACTCATTTATCAAATTCCCCATTTTATTTGCATCCGATTACAATATTTGTTTTATTTCTAATGAGATCATATTTTAAGTGTTACATAATTCACCTTCGCATAAAATTATATTTTAATGTATTTCTTTATGAAATTAAGGACTAAGGGAAGTTGACGATGGAAAAGTGAAAGCCATCACGTTTATCATAGTGTTTGGTTGTTAGGTTACCAATAAGGTCTTTTTCAAGTAAAATATATATATATAAAATATAAAACACATGTGCCATCTCACTCCAGTGAAGTGCTTTGAATATATTTTTTTCATTTTTCTCTACGAGTAAACATTAAATGTACGAGCTTCATCATAATGGAATCTAAAGCAGGAGACATGGAATGTCTTTTTTCCTCTAATATTTAACCATGAGGCGTTTACCTGCAAAGTTTTACATGCATAGTTGGATGTGACCTATCAAATTCACATCTATCTCAGTTTATGCGTTACGTAAGAGCATGATCTACTTGTGAACATTTTAAAACGATGTAAGTTATTGACAAACAAAGTGATGAAACGAGAAGATCAGCAGACTCGTTTAAAGTCAACAATTAAATTCTATGGTCGGTACAACGACCTTATCAGCAAATACAATTTGTTTTTAAGTCAAATGCTGACTGTTATTCTTCATACTTATTGTTAGACAGTTATTTACACACTGAACCGACGAATTTTTCCGTTATTTCTCAATCATGACGGGGAGAACATGAGAGAATGTTTGGCAGATGATGCTCACTAATATATGGTACTTGATCCTTACGCTGATATTTTGGAGTTATGTGGTTGCTCTTTTTGAATTGTATAGACGCCTTGAACTACATTATAGCCTCTGAATATTTAAGTCCTGATAATGAAATTCTGAACATTAAGGTCAAAAACAAGTAGCTCACCGCAATACTCTTGTTATTGTGGCAAAAAAGAAGCAGACAAAGAGCAGACAAAGTTTTTTTTATCTCGTTATAAAATACTATTTATGAATAACAATTTAATTACAAATAAATAGAAAAGCACCACTTTTGTTTAATAACATCCTTAAATATTAAAGAGAGATTACATTAAATTTATTTTACTGTTTTTTTAATGGAATTGTACGCTTGAAAAATTGATGTCCCTCGTAAAATTGACATTTTCAAAATTAAACACGTTATAGATCTTAACTATTATTTAAATATTAAAATATTAAACTCAGATAAGTACCACATTTTTTGAAAAATAAAGCCCATAAGTTATTAAACTTAAAGACAATTTGGAATTTGATTTTTTTTTTTTACATAAAATGAAATAGAATTACATATTATATATTAAGGATAGAATGAATTCCCAAGAAAAAAATTTTCGTAAAAGGACAGAAATTCAGAGATTGCTAAACTTTTGAATTTGTTTCAAATTTGATATTTTTCATAGAGTTAGGGGATGCTCACTCCTCCATGGCACTTGATCCCACTTCTGATGCTTTGGAGGTCCATGTTTCTTCTGCTCCTATTTTGTATTGTTTAATGAACTTTTGAGCTTTAATTCTAGGTCCGCCGTCATTAAACTTTGAGAATTCTTAACTCAAGTCTTGAAAATTACTCAGCTGATAATTTGAGAATAAAACAGAGTTTAAGGAATTTTTATTTTCTCAACTTTTTTATGAAGGCCACTGAGTCTGAGGATTTTGGATTTGAGAAAATTCTCAGACTTGAGAGCAATCTCAGACTTAAGTATGTTTTAACGGCGGATCCTGCTGTTCGTTATTTACTTATACTTCATAGTTACCATGAAACATATGGAGATAACAAACGGTATTCAAAATAAAAAGTCCATTTAACAATACGAAATATTTTTATTGAATATTTATTTTTTATTAAATACTTAAATTTACAATGAAATTTGGATATGACGAACAAAAGAGTCTAGGTTAAATATTGCAGAAGGACAAGTTTCAAGGTAAGATTAAATGGTCTAAAGTGTTAGCATTCAAAGGAAAGCCAAGTCACAAGGGATGAACGAGATTTAACATATTTTTACCCTTTGAAAGGTCTTAGCACAGTACATATGCATATAAAGAATGAAAGGTCCAACACTACCTGTTTTAAAGTTAAGGACAAGGACAATTAAGTAAATAAATATTTAATAAAAAGAATTAGGTCATTATCAAGAGGTCAAATATGACGGTGCTCAAAGAAATATCCTGTCAAAAGGAATACAATTACAAATTTGGAATATGAAAGTCAGCAAGCAAACAACTTAAAGTAAAGGGCAAGATTTTAAAAATACAGACACACCAGTAATATGTCAAACGGTTCTGAGATATCAGCTACCACTTCGGCGAAGATTAAATTTCAGAATGAATTAAACAGAGCATAATTCATCGCATTTCGGCCAATGTCACCATTTTTTAGCTAGCATATCATTACAAGTTTAATTTAACCCCGCCTATCGGAGGGCAATGCATTTTAAAATATTTCCCAGTAGGAAGGCGCTGTTTTTGTAAGTCATGACTGAGGTCAGTTACTTACAAAATTGATATTTATTCGATCTTTTTCCTTATTTGTAATGGCGAATGAATGGAAACATATCAAAGTCGCTTTTCTCTCCCTGATTTGCATTGGGATATATGTGCACCTATATGATCTGTCCAGCAGGAATTCTTATAGTTACAAAACTATACTCGAAGAAGTTCAGCAGTCTCTGAACATGCAAGTCCTAATAATGAAGAGCGACCAAAGAACATCGAGTTTTCTGGATGAATCTTCATTTCATGGTGAGGCAAGTCGTGTATTTCAAAGTGAGAACAAGATCAAACTCAACAATGAGAAAACTGTGAACAAATTAGAAAACTTAAAATGGGGTCAAGAAACAACTTCGGGGAAATTCGATAAATTGAAGCAAGGGTTGACAACTAAGGGATATCCAAGGAACAATGAATATAAATTTCCAGTGATAACATTGTTCACCTCATGGTCAGTAGATATCGAGAAATATCTCTGTCGAAACACAACGGTTCTTAACTGGTTCAGATTGAAACCGTCCATAACACCGCTTCTTTTCACAAATAATACAGATCTTATGAGAAGAGTCCAAAATAAAGGTTGGAATGTTCGTCCTGTGGTTAAAACTGGTATTGGTATTCCGGTTTTGAAGGACATGTTTCTTGCTGCCATGAACTTTTCAAAATCGACTTTTTATGCCTACGCAAACGGGGATATTCTATTTACAGAGGGACTATCAAAAACCGCTTTAGCTGTTGAAAAAACGATAGGTGTGTACAATAATTCAATTCTTATTATAGGACGGAGGACTAACGTACAAAATATATCCATGCAGGATGCAGGGGATTTTGAATTGTTAAGGAATATTTCAAAACAAAGAGGAGAATTATTCACTGCATGGGGTGAGGATTATTTCATAACAAATGCTAATTATCCTTGGAAGGATATGCCTGATGTTGTCATTGGAAGGCGTGCTTATGACAATTTTCTGGTTACAGAATCTTTGAAGCGAGGATTCATTGTTATAGATGCAACAAAAACAATTTTAGCGGTTCATCACACGACAAAGAGTGGAAATTTTGAAAATCGCAAGAAAGAAAATAACGATTACAATGTAAAAATTATATCTAAATATTACAGGAATGAAACTATTAATTATGCCAAAGGTCTCACAAAATGTGCCAGCTATTACACTAACTTTTCATCAAACGACTCAATCACACTTTTGAAAAAGAAGAAACCATATTGTTAAATTCTTATTCATGATGCTACCTGTGTATGTGCATGTCTGCGTATTTTGTTCTTTAGTGTAATTTACAATACATCTTTACTATAAAAGAAAATAATATCTATAATAGACGAGCGTTTTCCAAAGTTCAGTAGTCTTTAACCTATTCATCTAAAGTTATCATTTGTTCAATCTAAATGTCAAGATTATGAAGATTTCAATGAAATCAGTTTCTGTGATCAATCATGTTTATCATTTTTTTAAAAAAATCAATTGATTTATTTAATTTGAAAGCTAAACTTTTATAAATATCTGATTTGGTGTAATTTATATCATAATATTTACTTGAGTTGTAACTAACATTGAAATAAAACCTGATTTGAATTTTGTTGTGTTAAAATCAATTTGAAAAATCCTACTTGAATTAATAGCTAACTTGTTGATTGCTACTTATATGGATGTTTATGTTTAAAGTTTTGTAGTTCATCATGTTCATGTTTATCCTTATTCTATGAAAATGAAAACTGTATATCAATGATTTCTTCCTTCTGTTATATGTTAGTGATTTAAAAAAATAGCCAGAGGGGAAAAATCATTAATAACCAATTTGAAAAATTAATTAAAACACATTTATCCTTAAAATTCTTTAAATACTTTCGAGAGGTACAGGTTGAAGATTTCTTTTTTTGGTAATATATTTAAGAAGAAGAAAATAACATTTACAACAAACAGTGGAAAATTTTATTGGTCTTAATTATAAATTTAGTTTGTTTTATTTGATAATGTATTCGATAAAAATAATCTTGTCAGAAAACACTATCTGTCATTACATTTTTCATACTCATGATATAATTGTTTGGCCATTGTTTTCATTATATTTTGCCGAGAGGTTTTCCCACTAATTCCCGATCATACGAAGGAGCACATGACAGGTGTGACTGGTCTGCAGGGGATGCTCACTTCACCATGGCATATAATCCATTATCTATGTTCTAAGAGGTCCATGATTGTTCTGCTCCAATTTTGTACCGTTTAATGGACTTTTGAGCTTGAATACTGTTACAGTAGATTTTATCCATAAGGTTCATACTGTAAAATATTCTTAGCTGACAGGATTTGATCTAATGACCGCGGCAAAGTACTGTATACAGGGTTATTTTCGCCCCGTTTAATTTTCGCCCTTGCAAACAATTTTGTCCCGTTTTAAATTCGCCCAGTCATAGTTTTATTAAAGAAGTTATACTGCATTATTTCATTTCACCCCGTTTTAAATTCGCCCAAATGAGGGAAGGGCGAAAGGGGCGAAAATAAAACGGGGGCGAAAATTTCCCTGTATGCAGTAATTTTATTTCCTATATCTTAAAAGTATATATTGTAAACTTAATGTATATCACAAATTCTGCATTTAAATATGCATAGTATTCAATCACTTTTCCTTTGTTATTAGTGTGATCTTTCATAAAAATTGTGTAAATTAAAAAAAATCAAACATTAAGATTATTTCTACGATTTATGTTCTAAGCAAAATAAATAGAAGGCATAAGTCTGGAATAAAAAAAAAAGAAATGAGCGTCTGTACGATGTATACGCTGGTTCTATTTCTGAAATGTAATTATGTTCATAAGAATTAAAAACGTCTACAGAAAAAGAAGTATCTTGCTTCAATTAGACTTTAAGAAATATCAACGGCATTCTATCAAATAATATTATTCATTTTTATTCTTAAATTTTTTTCGATAACACCTAATTAACTTTAAATAAAAGGTTACAAAGATTGAAATTTGTTTCATATGCGGCTATTGAACTAGCTAGGAAAGACCTTGGTTGCAATTTAAAAAAAAAACAATATACTTTATAGAAAATAGGAGATCTTCCTTTCTACTTTAAATTTTCCTTGTTTGGTTAAAATCATAATTTACTACTGTATTGTTATCCCCCGAAATTAAGTTTATGACTCCTATTTATTCGATTCGCAGTATCATGTTCGAATTATACGCACGAACAATCTTTATAATAGCCATCGAGGAAACATTTGATTGTTCAAGTAATTTTTAAAGATAAAATGACTATAAATTAACTAGTTTTTTCCATTCTCTTTTTGTGTGGTAGGTTCAATTTTATTTAATCTAACTGCAGAAAAGAGTAGCAGTTTAAAAGAACGTTAGAAGTTTGTATTTGTATTAAACATAGAACACACGAACACGCACCTTCGTGCAAAAGACAATTTTTCAGAATTTTCTTAGCATATAGAAGTTGTTTATTTGTGTACCGAGTTTGATTATAATTGAAACAAAACTTTACAGAAAGTAATATTTTTTCAGAAACTTCACAAAAAAATCAGATTTTATAAACAAGATAAAACTTTTTACTTACATTTAATACAGATATAAAAATTATGTTCGACACTGAGTTGTTGTTTTTTTAATGATTGTTTAAAGTCTCTTTAGAGAGAATATTTCACTTATTTGGAAACGCCACTTTTTGCAAATGGCATGTAAATACATAAATATGTTGAATAACACTGCCTCTTCCTAATTCTGAATTTCATGACCCCAGGGTCAGGGTTCTAGTGCTACAGCGGGGCTATTTAGATTATATAGTGAAACCGTTTTATTTCTATGAAAAACTCTTCTCTACTCCTGGTTATGAAATAAACTAACCAAGTACATAGTTATGTTGAATAAGGCCGCCACTTCCAAAATTGTGAATTTATAGCCACAGGGTTAGGGATTCTAGTGCTACATGTAAGGCGGGGCCATTTAGATTATATAGTGAAAATGCAATATTTCTTTGAAATTCTTTTTCTCTGCTCCTGGTTATTGAACAAACTAACCAAGTACATAGTTATGATGAGCAAGAAGGTCTTTACCAGCATTGTGAATTTCATGGCCCCAAGCTCGGAGATTCTGGTGTAGTGGTTGGGCTCTATTGATTATATATAGGGAGTGAAAATGCATTAATTCTTTGAAAATCTTTTATCTGCTCCTGGGTATCTAACACACTAAGAAGATACATAGTTGTTATGAGCAATTGTGAATTTCATAGCCCCAGGGTCAGGGTCTCTAGTGTTAGGGTAGGGCTCTATTGATTATATAGTGATAATGCATAAATTCTGTAAAATTTCTTTTTCTCTGCTTCTTGATAATAAACCATTAAAATATGTATATAGTTATGATGAGGAATGATGCCTCTTCCAAACCTGTGAATTTCATAGCCCCTGATTCAGGGGTTCTGGTGTTAGGGCAGGGCTATTATAGTTATATAGTGAAAATGGATGAATTCCTTGAAAATCATTTTCCTTGTTCCTGGGTATTATACCAATTATCTGAGTAGATATTTTATATGTAGAAAGGTACCTCTTTCAAAATGGTTAATTTCAGGGCCCCTGGGTCAGGGGTATGGGGATTGGTTAGTTACATAGTCTGAAAATAAATTAATGCTTTGAACCTACTCTTTGGTATTAATCAACCATTTATGATGAAATAACATCTATGATAAAATTTCCAAACTTTTGAAACAAGGCCAGTGGTTCCAGTGGATGAGTGCACAACAAAGACAAAGTGTAAATGCATTTTCTCTTTGTTACTCTGATGTACCTTTGAGTATTAAGTTACCAGAGTAAGCATGCTACTCGTAAGTGTATAGTTATGATATGCAATGGTGCCTCTTTCGAAATTGTGAAATTCATGACCTCTGCTTTAAAACACGAACCAAATTCAATTGTTAGAAAGTTGTTACATGATGCTCAGATGACCTATAAGGCCCGATGGCTTCTTGTTGTTATTTCTGACAGTAGAGTTTACTGTGCGTTTTGAAATGATTTTTAAAAAAAATATTTGTGGATCAATTCCAGGATTGTTCTAGCGACTTTGAAAGAATTCATCTGTAAACTAGGTGAAAAATTATGCTGTAAATCACACATCCTTCAG
Source organism: Saccostrea cuccullata (assembly GCF_032062105.1). Lineage (NCBI taxonomy): Eukaryota > Metazoa > Mollusca > Bivalvia > Ostreida > Ostreidae > Saccostrea > Saccostrea cuccullata. The sequence continues at coordinate 88,809 of NW_026934111.1, read as the reverse complement.
GAGCGTTTTCAGTAAAAAAAAAATGTATTTTTATCAGTCGGGTACACTGTTATCTTCATGAGTTAATACTTTCTACGTAATAGCACGACGACTTTGACCTTATTTTTTCATTGTCTACAATCATAAAATTAAAATTGGTTAACATCCTAAAATTTATTTCCTTATTGGATTTCATAAACAAGACGAAATTCTGTAGAAAAGATAAAGATGATTTAATATTAATGGGAAATTTAAACGTGTCAAAGTAACAAATGACAGAATATGAACGTTAATGAGGCATTCTACCCAGATGGATTTTTTTCTCACGTCCTTGTTTTTTAACGATGAAATGTTTCTGAACCCATTTGATATGTAAACTAACCGCGGAAAGAAATGCACCTGTTCATTACTTTACTTATTTTCATTTTTGTGGCCATATCATCTTAAACAATAAACGTACTTTATAATACTAGTAATGGAGGAAAAAACAGGTTAAAGTTTAAAAGCCTAATGAAGGCGAAGAACTATATTTCTATAGTCGAAACAATGACCTTGTCAGCAAATACAATCTATCATTAAATCAATGCTGTCTGACTTTTCCATATTAGATTTTACACAATTATATGCACACTAAATTGTGCATGGTATTTTCCGTCACAATTTTGTATATTCCGATCATGACAAGGAGGACACGGCTGATGTGACCAATCGGCAGGGCGGGCTAATTCCTTTATGACACCTGATGTCATCTGTCGACATTTCAAAGTGTAAATAATTGTCTAAAATTGGTAAGAAAACATTATTGAGCATTTGATTTAATTGTATTGATCAAATCAAAGCTTATATGGAGGTCACACGGGTGCAGAAGTAAGATCTTTTCCATAATTACTTCAATCTGTTGAGATACTTTTACTTCGGAAAACAGCACGAGCTTGCCTATCTGAGATTTTAATACATAAGATGTATTCGATACTTGTGTATGAAAATTTACAAATTTAGTAGATAGGCAAGTTTTTACTCTGTTTTCTAAAACAAATTTTGCTGTGAGATAAATAAAAATTTGCATTCAAATACAAAATTCGAAAATTGACATATCTTATGGCCATCTTGAGACCTCTGTATATTCCATAACTTAGAACCAATACACAATTGTGGCAAGGGTGACAACAGTTTTTTAAAATAAATTGTTGCATCATTCTAAAATACATCCCGATCCAGGGGCCAAAAAGAGGTCTTAGCCTTTCTTGTCCTTTGAAATATGAAAGCCAAAGGGCAAACCAATCAAAAGTTAAGTCCAAGGTTAAAGTGTTTGCTGATAAACTGAAAACACAGAGTGACACTCGACAAAATACAATCAGAAACGCTCAGGTAACTAGTGTTTAGTGGACAGATGGACAGGACAATTTTTTTTTATAATGGTGTAATAACATTTTTGGCGACAATATCTCCAAAGACACATGTTTGCAATTAGAAACTCATGCATCTTGTAACTTGTTTTACAGTGTGTTTTAATGAAATACTTCTGCAAACGACCAAAGGCAAGGTACATGCAGTTATTCTAATGAGTTTCGTTTTTATTGAAAAAAAAACACCTTTGTATTATGGAAAAACACAGGACTTCAATTTATTATTGGGACTGGTTGTATAATGTGTTTAAAAATCAAACTCTTTGATATAATTGATTTTGGAAAAGATATTCTGATTTCAAATTTTCTAAAAGCGATTCGAGGTATATTTTTAATCCACATCTGTTTTACACTACACAAATATACTGCTTTAATAATTACAGATCCCTGAAATTACTTATTGTTAACATGTACCAAAATAGTCCTGTTGAATTACACCAAAGAAATATTCATATATTCTGTGCACTGCCCTCTGAACGTCATTGTGATAGTAAACTGTTACAGTAACACAGTGTATGTCAAAAGGTTCTCAGATATTCAGCTTCCACTTCGTCGAAGACAAAATCTAAGAATGAATTAAACACTGAATCATTAATCTCATTCAGAGCAATGTCGCCATTTCTTAGTAAGCACATCAATACAACTAGCATAGCTAAACCCCGACTATCGGAAAGGGCAAATGTATTTTTATATAACCATTTACGGATATTTTCTTTTAAAAAGCCGCTGTTTTTTTAGTCATGACTGAAGTCAGTAACTTACAAAGTTGATATTTTTGCGATCTTTTGCATTATTTGTAATGGCGAATGAATGTAAACATATCAAAGTCGCTTTGTAACCCTGTTTTGCATTGGGAGTTTTATGTATCGATATGATCTAACCAGCAGGAATTTTTACATTTCTTACAAAATACTAACGAACCAATTACAATTTGGGCTCGTTTCGAATTTATCTGCCTTAAATATTAATAAACATTTATAAATATTGCATGTAGTTGATGGTAACATTGAAAATCTTAACCCCAAGAAAACCATTGTCAAAAGAGGCGCAGCAGAGGTTGACAATGATTTTCGAGGGGTGAAAATTTTCAATGTTACACTCAACTACATGCAATATTTATTATATTATACTGAATGCTTTATACAAATACATATAACATTGAACCGTGGGAGCATAAATTCTGCGCAGTCGCTATTTTTTGGAATATCACCTGTCGTCAAACAATATTGACTGGTGCTACGCAGGAGGGTGTGGATTCATTATTCAGCGAGTAATAGGGTTTTTAACAAATGTTTCCCGACGAATCAGATACAATTAATTTACATGAAAGTATAATATTATATTTTATCATCAGCATCGGCAGTTCCTTGCATTTGTGGCCATGCTACTCAAGATGTACATTTCCATTTAGAATGACTATTTTCAGTGTACAGTTTAGATAAAAAAAATCAATTCCTTTTTGGCAACATACATTTTAAAAACTCCAGTGCTTGGCTGCTTTAAAGTATAAAATATTTAAGCAATGAATCATTATTTTTTGAAAGATATAGTCTCATAACTGCAACGATATGTGCACACAAACTTGGTGTAAATTGCTCTACAGTATCGTAAATTCAGTAAAAACACATGTTAATCAATTTGTATAAAACAAGTGAGCCTGAATTCGACCAGACGACGGGTATTAATATATATGCTGACAAGGTCATTAGATTGACCTTATAATTTACAAAAACTCGGCATTAAACAAAGTTGTTGAAATCCCTCCCTGTAACATCAATTTATCATCGATTAGCATTCCTCACTTCGAAAATTAGACATATAAGATAGGAGACATAAACATCAGTAGTAGGGGATAGTGGAATAGTACAGCATAAATAAGGAAATATGAACTCACTTCGTTTGTCATACAAGTTAGTTGATAATATACAATTAATTACCCCCTTTGAGGTCAACATGGTGAAGTAAGGACCCGAGACCAGGCCCACGAGGTGACCTGACCTGACCGAGGCCGCGTAGCGGCCGATATTTCAGGGCAGATCATCGAGTGGGCCAGGTCTTGGGTCCTTATTTCACCATGTTGACCTCAAAAGGGGTAATCAATTGTTTTATTATACGATATATATTGAAAAGTATGAATCTCTAACCGTTATCAATTCTTTCTTTGATCGGGGAAGTTGTTTACATTGACGTCTGCAAGTCGTGTAAGTTTTTGCATCATGATTTACTGATTAAAACAATATTTGGTTGATAGCGACATACATTATTATAACAATCGATTACTTTTCCTCTACAAAGTCAAAATCTAACACAGAATTCAACTCTTTGAAGAGCCACTTCTACATTCCATTGAACTGAATTGTAACGATAAACCGTTTGTGTTAACGATAAAATTTTACCGTATTCTGTATGGTAAAGCAAAACAGACCGTGCACAATTTTAAAAACATGTTGTTTTTCTGAATAATTATTATTTTATGCATTAACTTAATTTACTCAAAAAGGAATTTTTTATGAAGAGGTCATTATTTAGCGGTCATTGATAATAATGACTGGGTCATTATATCCCTTGTGCAATGATTCCTAGGTCATTTTTGCTATAAACAGTACCGTTTGGAGTCATTGCTGTGTTTTAAAAATTTTTTACCAGCCAATCAAATTCGAGTATTACATGTATCAATAGAGGTATAATAATTGTCCTTTATTTTGTGAAGTCAGAAAAACATCAAAACATTGGTGTATTATATTTTAAGTTAGAAGGATATGGAGAAAACAAACAGTATTCCAGATCAAAAGTCCATAAAACAATAAAAAGAAAGCAGAGCAAACATAGACCTCCAAAACATCAGACGTTGGATCAGGTGCCATGGAGGAGTAAGAATCTCCTGTCCACCGGCACACCCGCCGTGTGCTCCTTGGGAGATTGCTCCTTTCTGAGATCGGGAGATAACAGAAAAATCCGTCGTCAATTCTGTGTATAAATAATGGACTAACAAATAGTGTGAAAAATGTCAGTCAGCATTTGACTCAATGATAAATTGTATTTCCTGATAAGGTCATTGTATCGACCAAAAATTTACAAAATGATGACATTAATCGAGACTACTTATATTCTCAGTTGATTCGATACGCGAGAGCATGCTCTACGTATGAACAGTTTCTGCATTTCTACATGCTGTAACTATTTTCGGTATAGAGTAAAAAATATCATTGAATATGATACCATTTAAAAAAACTTCTCTAATAGAATTCAGTGTGTAATGTAACTTATGTACTCTTTTTTCCTGTGTCTGATGTATATAAACTTTACCCATAACCATAAGTTCAATAGCTCTATCAGCTACTCTTAGACAAAATAAATTTGAGTGTCAGAATGTTTTTAATAAAGTATGCTACTAAATGTACTATGTCCTATGTACTAATTAAATACACATGTACACATAAGTTTTAAAGGTAGGCTATATGGATTCCATTGGGTCTTCATAACAGAAAAAAGATGCGATAAATCTGTGATTTGGCAACCTATCCCAATCAAGAAACAGTTTGTCCAAAATCGTAGATGTGAAAAGAAGAATATACTTGCTGTGGCCTTCAACTTGACATTTAGATATATCGACGACGTATTGTCAATTAAGAATGGTAATTTCCATTCTTATGGCCCCGTGGGGATCCGGGTTAGAATAGGTCCTCATTACCCCCTTGCTTGTCGTAAAAGGCGACTAAATGGGGCGGTCCTTCGGTTGAGACCGTATAAACCGAGGCCCCGTGTCACAGCAGGTGTGGCACGATAAAGATCCCTCCCTGATCAAAGGTCGTAAGTGCCGAGCATAGACCTAAATTTGCAGCCCTTCACCGGCAATGGTGACGTCTCCATATCAGTGAAATGTTCTGGAGAGGGACGTTAAACAGTATACAATCAATCCATTCTTATGTCGAGACGATATATCCTTGTGAGCTTAAGTTAACGGATACCACAGAAAATTTGAAATAAAGACATAAATGGTAATTAAACAACCAAGCTGTATGATAAACGTGATGACTTTAACGTTTCTATCGTCAAATTCCCTTACTTATGCAGCATTATACCTTCATCATCTGCATACGGAGTTAATGTCTCTTAGTAGATTCTATGCGCAAGAGCATGCTCTACGTTTGTACAATTTCTAAAATTATTTACAATCATGTTGATGAAACAAGAATATCAGCAGTATTGTTTAAAGTAATCAATTCGTAAGTTCTGTGGTCGATGCAATGACCCTGTCAGCTAATACAATTTATCATTGAGTCAAATGCTGACTGAAATTTTTCATACAAATTGTTAATCCATTATTTACGTACTGATTTGACAACGCATGAAATTTTAGCGATGTTCGCGAGAACCTTGTCATCGCAGATATTTATCGCCGCTAAAACGGTTCTTAAAGGCCTTGTTTCTATCATCAACAGACCCAAAATACGCTTAATAGCGAAAATTAATCGTCGTAAACTAGTTCACGTATACCTCTGGTAAATAACGAAATAAAGTCGCCGCGAATAAATGTGGTTTCCAGTTTTTCATGGGTTGAGAATATATAGATGTAATATTTTACATGGTGTCTTGATATTGCTGTTTTGAAGCGATCTAAATTTCTAAGATAAACAAGTGCTTTACTTTATTCATAAAGCACTAAAAAAGTTGTAATCAAATGCAAATTTAACCTGTAAAGATTACGGCTCTATATTTTTCACTATTTTTACATAAAATAAAGTTTCAAATAATGCTAGGCATTGTTGAAAGGGAATAAGTAGAATACCGAGAGGCCAAAAAAGGTTGTATGAAGTTCTATAGAATAAACTGGTACTTTTCTCCTTTAATACATACGAGGGTTGTCCCAAAAAGTCATAGACTCTTTGCTCAATTAAATTTCTATTCTTGTCATACTAAATAGCAACATTTTATGATCATGCTTTTCAAGTTTCATGATGATATTACATTTGATAAGAACATTATGAAAAAATAAAGAAAGCATGCAAGTGCACATCGCCGCATGAAAGCAAGCGAAATTTACGTCTCTTATTACGTCATAATCTCTTTTTCCGCTTCACGCGCGTCTGTTAACATCAATAATTTTTTAAAGTGAAAAACAACTCTTGACTAAGGAACTTACTTTAATTGAGTACTGTCCGTTTTCTTCTCTCTTTTTAGCAGATTCAAATTTCAGTGGAAATTTAGCCGAAAGGTCACCTTACGTTGTATGCACCGGAGAATACACATTTTTGATGTCGTTCGTGGCCCAGAACGTTCCCCACTGTGTTAAACAAACAGTACTTTACTTCTTACATGCTGTAACTATTTTCGGTATAGAGAAAAAATATCATTGAATATCATACCATTTAAAAAAAATTCTCTAATAGAATTTAGTGTGTAATGTCACTTATGTACTCTTTTTTCCCGTGCCTGATGTATATAAACTTTATTCATAACAATTTATTACATCTCAGTGCGCCAGTTACGCATTTAACGACGATATTTTCATCAAACTCGATTCCAGTATCACTTTGAAAATCCTGACACCAATCATCTGTTGCTTATGCTACTGCAAATCACTTTTTATTCGCGGGACTTTTATTTTCGCGTAATTACGCGATACAGTGTGCTCGCGAAAATATAATTCTCGCGTATAAGAGTATTTCTTAAGAATACACAAAACAATAACCATATTTCGCGAAAATTTTGTCTCGCTTATCAAGAGTCAATGTCTATATCGCGAAAATAAGATGTCACGAAAATTTAGTGATCTACAGTATTTATATGAAAATTTCAGATGTTAATCAGATTTTGATTTTAATTTCACTGATTTCAATTTTAGTTTAATGTTTTACATAATACCAAAGTAATAAAAGCAAATGTTATAGTGATATGTGCGTAAATTATTCCGAAATTTGTTCGTGCGTCGACAGACCATATTATACGTCATATAAATCGTTCAAATATTATTAATATGAAAGATATATATTTAATCATTAACAGTTTTAAAGAACATGAAATATATTATGTCTATGCTATATATTTGGTAAGCATTAGTTAAATGTTAACAAAGTTATAAACATTGTCTACGACTTTTCGGGACAACCCTCGTACTTAATTTAATTTAAATAAATATTTATAAGAGGCCTCTTACATATAAAAAAAAAATCCCGTTATAGTACCCGTTTCCCTTTTAGCGACCGCTTTTAGCGACCAAGGCAAAATTGTTCACAGAAATCTACTACCGATAAAAAGATATGTATCTTGTAATATTATTTTTCTCATTTATTCCAAGCACTTTGATTGGCTCAAACTTGATCACATGATCAAGTTTATAACAGCATAAAGACATGTTACTATTTTTAGTTTCTAAAATGCATATCGGCTTGATGTCTCTAAATATGGAAATAATTTTCTGCTTCCAATAACTAATGCATTGTATTACTTGATGTTCCTGAAAAAGAAAAAAAATAACTCCTGTTTATAATTCTGATGTTCTTTATACAGTAATTGGTAAGACGTAACAGTGCCCTTGAAAAAAGGATTTATCTATATTAAAACATTTTTAAAATGTTTTTCAAAAATCAATACAAAACATAAAAAAAACCAACAAATTTTGACTTTTAAATTATCTAATTCCCTAAGATACTCTATCAATATAAAGGAAAAAGAATTACATTAAAAGCCTAAATTAATTTTGATCCGTAGTCTCTAAATCTTAAAAGAGACAATAGAAAACTCATGGCTTGTTCCCATTATCTTCAAATATTGTTTTGTCCATCTCCGTAAAAAAAATAATCTAACAAAGGTAACAAATCTTTTATATGGTCAATCCATAGATATATCGACTTTACAGAAAAGCATATTGACCGCGCACGAGGTCGGTATGCTTTTCTGTGAAGTCGATATAGCTATGTATCGACCTCATCAAACGGCTTAATTCATATAGTTTTCACTTGTATACAAAGTAATATATTAAGATTGGCCTTAAAAGTAGGAGAAATATTAAATCAATTTTTAAAGACAAAGAGGCATAACTGTCGCATAAGCTCTCCTGGTCTCTTGCCAATAGAAATAATTGCAATTTTAAAATATTTTTTTTAAATTTTGTTAATTCTTCCAAGTTAAGCAAAATTCATGTAAAGTACTTGAAAAAAAAATGATCATCTACTTTTCAAAATTCAAAAAAAATTGAAAACAACAAATGATGCGTGTTCGTTTTTTTTCAGGCGGATAAGCTGTGTTACCTTCATGCAAATCTATTTTATACTTCCTAATTACTTATTGTAAACTTTGACCTAAAATTTGTCATTATCTACAATAATAATATTTAAAGTCGGTTGAGATCATTTCTTTCAAATCCCAACGGGATTTTAAAATCAAGACAGAAATTCTTCTTTAAAAAAAAACAAATAACCTGAGTAATAGGTTTGAAATATAAATGGAAGATATAAAATTTGACTCCTTAACGAATATCAAATGACAAAAATATGAACCTTTGAGATCCAGCAAGCCACAAGGGTTTCCTTTAAAGTCCTTGTTCTATCTAACGATGAATCAAGATGGAGATAGTTTTCAGAATCATTTGATGAGTATAATAAGCTTTGAAAAAAATTATATGTATCAAGTTACGTTTCTTTTGCAACATAAACATATATTATATTTTGTATTAGTTATATTAAATTAAAGAAAAATAAAGAAAGAAGAGTTGATTGGAAACATAAAACAATAAAAGAAATGAAAATGAATACTAATCAGTAAATAAGAGAACTGTTATTAAAGCTGAGGGAAAACAAAACGATGTTGAAAGATTATCATCAGTAGAGGTCACACAATACCCAAATTGTGTAGGGTATAAGGTCATATCTTCTTTTCATTCTAAGATTAAAATTGAAACTTATTTTTACCATTATCATGACATTTGTTGGGATAAAGAAAATAGGTATCCTTGAAAATGACTTTGAAACCGCGTGTCGTGAAGTAACATTTATTTAAAATAAGTACAATTTGAATATACATGTATATAAGGAGAAATTATCTTATTTAATTCTTTTTACAATTGTCAATGTCAACAAGATGTATCCCAAAGAGCTCGAAATAAAGGATACCATAGACATAATAGAGTCTGACACATATGTTTTGTATACTTGATATTTTACTTGAAAAGAACGTTAATTGTAATCTTATAACCAAGCTCTATGATAAACATGATGATTTAAACATTCAATCGTCAACTTCTTGTACTTATGTAACGATATACTCTTGTCGCCTGGATTTTGATTTTTTATCTCCCAGTTCATTCAATAGGAAAGATCATGCTCTACGTATGAACAAGTTAATGAAGCAGGCTCATTTAAAGTAATCATTTCGTAAGTTCTATGGTCGATACAATGACCTCAACAAAAACACTCAATCATTAAGTCAAATGGTGACTGATTTTTCTCTTGCTGATTTTTAGGCCATTATTTATACATTGAATTATTAGGGATTTTCCCCGTCATTTCTCAACATGATAAAGAGTACTCTGCGGGTGTGACGGGTCGGCAGGAGATGCTCATGCTCAATCCTCCATGGATGGACCGCGTTGCGCAGTGATTAGATCGTCTGCTTTAGAATCGCGAAGTTAGGAGTAAATTCTTAGGTCGCGGGTTCCAATCCAACACTAGGACATGGAGACCGATCCTTCTGATGAGACCGTATAAACTGAGACCCCGTATCGCAGTAGGTGCTTGTACGAAAAAGATCCTTCACAGCTCAAAGGCCCTGAGTGCCAAGCATAGGACAATATTTGTAGCTATCCACCAGCAAGTGATGGCGTCTTCACGAGAGGGAGGTTAAACAACATGCAATCAATCAATCAATTAGTCACTCCTTCATGGCACCTGATCCTAACTCTGATGTCACGGGCTCCGTAATTGCTCTGCTCCTATTTTGTAATTTTCCATGGACTTTTGGGCTTGAATTTTTGATATTTCATTAAAGATAAACATTAAATCCAGTCTAACTTTCCGAATGTTAACTATCTGTGTATTTTAACCTAAACATGTTTTTTTCTCTCGATAAAGCCAAATCATATAATACATTTATTTTTTGTTAAAAGGTCAGATATACTTCATTTGTCAACATAAGGGAAAATAATGAACTTACAAAAGAAACAAAACACACTTTTGTAGTGTAAGTGAAAATTCTGCATTTTTTTTGGCATACATATTCCTTTAAAAATCTATACTGTTTTCATAAAAAAATAATGTAATTCCTTATCTTCCAGTTTAAATATACATTGTTTATAATTCTATACTTCTTTAGAATAGGATGTTCCTACGAACCTTTCCACTTGCCTGATCATGAGAATGAGCACACAGGGTTTGAATGGTCGATTGATTGATTGATTGTATACTGTTTTACGTCCCGCTCCAGAATATTTCACTGATATGGAGACGTCACCATTGCCGGTGAAGGGCTGCAAATTTAGGCCTATGCTCGGCACTCAGGGCCTTTGAGCAGGGAGGGATCTTTATCGTGCCACACCTGCTGTGACACGGGGCCTCGGTTTATACGGTCTCATCCGAAGGACCGCCCCGTTTAGTCGCCTTTTACGACAAGCAAGGGGGTACTGAGGACCTATTCTAACCCGGATCCCCACGGGGTTTGAATGGTCGAAAGAGGATGCTTACTCCTCCATGGCATCAGATCACGTCTTAGATGCTTTACATAATGTAGATGTCTATGTTCGTTCTTCTTCCAATTTCTATTTTCAGTGGACTTTTGAGCTTGAAATCTTTCCTAAATTAATTTACGTAAAGACATTGTGTGACAAGTTCTGTAGACGTATTCAATTTCACGTGTCTTAAATTTAGCGGTTTGTTGAAAAGTTTCTGTAGCTTTCACGGTGGTTTTCATTTCACGGAGGTTCGATTTCATAATATATAGTATTCACTGTCTACTTTAGCTAGATAAAAAGTGAAATATCATTCTTGATGGTTTTACGTTCGCGGAAAATTCATCAATCGTTACCAAAGTGAAATTAAAAATATCGTAATACATCCCCCTTCTGCAGTATTCATATCTTCTAATAATATTTTATTTTAATTTACAGAAAAATAAATAAATAAATATTTTTGCATGCTTCATAAATTTAGAGAGATGTTTAAAAAATGTATTCAAACAGATAAAAACAATGACAAATTTAAAGTTAAATTTTCTAAAAGTTTCCATGCAAGAATATTTTTTTTCAAAGCATGCAGACAAGGTTAATTTAAAAAAAATTAAAATGCTTTCTAAAGAAAGATCAAACTCTAATTGTGTATATGAGATTTTATTGAAAGAAGTCTTTGCAAAATATTTTACACACACTCAAAAAATATAGATATATTATGGGGGAAAAACTAAATGGAGGCATTTATAAATGATCTATAATATCAATAAACGCAAAACAAAAATCAAAATACCGGTATCAAATTTTACAAAACTTGAAAATTGGTTTCTCTGAAAAGTTCAGCAGCCTGGGCATAAAAATATATTTTAAAGTGCTACATCATATATTTGAAAACACAATTGATTTTCTATTTTTTTTTCGGTAAAACTAAGATAAAGAAAGCACTTAGCAGCACCATATTAAATAAAAATATTTGTACAGTAACTTCTTAACAATTTTCAAAACAAAAAATGATTCAAACGATAAAAATTTTTAATTGATAATAATTTGCGTTTTTATCATAGAATCACGTGTTTATTTTAATTTTTACACACTTTTAGAAAATAATGTTTTATAGAATTAATACGTCTATATGTTAAACCTTCACCTTGTAGGTTTTCTTCCTTACAATCCTAAAATATATTTATTGGCCTATTTCTAATTAAAAATTACTATTTAAAATCCATAATCCATTCCTACCTTATGATTCCCGAAGAAAAAGTGATTATTAATTTAGAAAATGTCAATAAACATTTAGAAAAAAATACTACCTTTTAAATAAGACAATTGTTTGTAAGACTTGGAGAAGATTAAACGATTTGATATCACTAAAAATACTTTTATTTACAATATAAAAAAATGATAGAGGACTTCTGCATGATGTGTTGTTTGTTAATGCATTATATTTATAATTATTATGATTTTCAATCTACACATATTGAACTTAACTTTACCTTGCTTCTAATATAGAATGGTACATGTATTATTGAATACTTTTAGTGACATAGATGTTTTGAAACAATGACAAAATCATTAAAATAAAAAGAAACTAAGAAAAACTGAGAAAAACTTTAAATGACATCATTGAATGATGACACCGTCTTTTTTAAGGACATAATAGACATTTAGAATAAAAAAAATCATATTAAGAAAGGCATGTAAACATACCAATACTTTATCTGCTCTAAATAACGCAAATCTCAGGTATATCGTGTTTTTTGTGTCGTTAACATTTATTTACGTTTACATGTATATTTCCCTACACTTTACGATATATAGTTAGATATTAAGCATGGAAAATTAATTGTAACTTTGGTATATGTAACTTCATATTCTGATTCACTGTTTTGCAAAATCAATTACCTTGGTTTCATCATTATTCGTGGAACACCAATTTTCGTGGATCTCATTGTTGAGTTGATCCACGAAATCAAATGTTCAACAAAGTTTGGTGCCTCCATTTTGATTTACTATAAACCTTTTAAAAGCCCATTCCGACTTTCGTTTATATATATTAAATACCCCTACCCCTTTTTTTCTCAATACATCAACTTAAAAAACGTATTTTTCCTTTTTTAGTATAATTATTTTTAAAAATGAGGAAATTGTTTTAAATAATCTGAATTTTTAGTAAAACGTTTTGCATGGAGAAAAACAAACAACACGTAGATCTGTCATAAACCAATCAGCGATATACCCCCCAAAGCCATAGGATGATAATCAAGCGTAAAAGTGTTAAATTGTTTTCTCAAACAATTTAAATGTCCAAACCCCAATTATCACCTGTACAGTGAAAACAACAAATTACCGTTACATAAAAGATCTTATAGAAATAATTCATTACTCTCTGCCGTTAAAAACATGCTTAATTCATACATCAACACAATTTAATGCTGTTTGAATTTTATCTGTCATTAGGTAAATGTCTTCCATTTTTAAGCGTTCACACATATTTCATCTACGTATTTCTAGTGATCATCAAACATTTGCATTTCAGTTGTCAAGCTGCAAAAAAAAATTTCGAGCTCCAAACCTTCTGTATGTTAACATGACCCTTGCTATGTTTTTATTTACATAGGTTAAATATACTAACATGTGTTTGTCCAAAGCAGTTTCTTCAAAACAGAAGTTAATTCTAATTACGAATAAACAGTTTATAGTGACTTGCTGAATTTTTTGTTATAGATATATTTTGTGCATGTCAAGAAGAAAAAAATGCCACTTTTCTTAAGCTTTTATAATAAAATTATGATATGTATAAGTGCCAGGATATGTTAATCAAACCCGTCGAGAAATTCGAAGTATCAAATAACTTTCGAGATGTAAAAAGGTATTTATTATATTTTCGTATAAAATGCTATTGCAATATATTTTTTCATAACATTACATAGAGAATTTTAAAAAAACCATTCAAATCTGTTTCTATGCACGTTAAACATTTTATGTTGTATACAGATTTGTGAAATATAGTATGACTTGAGAGTATGATTACTGTACAAATAATTGCTTTTTGCATTTGAAAAAAGAAATAATATATAAAACAATAAAATTAGTCAACGCAAACAGAATATGCATACAGACGTTCAACTTAAATTGAAAAATGACCTAACAATAAGGTTTCTTCTTCTTAAAAAGTGTGATCGTGCCGTTTAATAAAAAATTAGTGTAATAACTGGCACAATTTGTGAGACCCTTGACATAATTAATAGTTTTATTGTTGTAATATTTACAGACCCTAAAACGTGCTACTACACCTCAGAAACGAACCGTACCGTTCCGTGCAGAAAGCGTACCGTACCGTGAACAAAGCGTACCGTTCCGTGCACAAAGCGAACCGTTCCGTTCACAAAGCGTACCGTTCCGTGCACAAAGCGAACCGTTCCGTGCACAAAGCGTACCGTACCGTTCTCAAAGCGAACCGTTCCGTTTACAAAGCGTACCGTACCGTCCACAAAGCGTACCGTTCCGTGCAAGAAACGAACCGTACCGTTCTTTGGTTAATTATGCAAACCACGCCCCCAATGATTTTTTAATCGTGTTATGACCAAATAAGTCATTTTGGTTTATTTCTCGCTACGGCGCCTGTGAAAGAAGGACGGAGATTGTGTCTGCCTGTTCGAAACACCATTATCTTGTATCATGCGTCTGGGCCTTCAACTGTAAAAAGAAGGAAACTACTCGAAGCAAACTACAACTTTAAAACAACTAGACAGAGTGTGAGACGATTCTTATTTGCTATAAATTAGATCAACTGGTTGTGTTTGTGGTCAAAGGTACAGTACAGTCCACGAGTTTTTCCCGCAAAACACGTACGGGGCACAGTGGACCTCGAATAATGTCGGCGTCTTTGAAGTCTTTCATTTTCTTTATATTAGCAAATTAAATCAATTTCTTTTTGAAATATTAGTTGTATTCAAATATTCGTAAGTTAACTATACAGATATTTAAACTAATATTATAAGATGCCCCAAAATCCAATATAATCGTGCTCGTGCCCGGGGAAAAAACCCTTTTTTTTAATGTGTACATGTACATTCATGTTTCATAATTCTATAATTATTTTTGACATAAAAATAGGTTCAATAGACTTTAATACCTGACACTAAGACAGAACACGCTTTCATGAATTAATTCCCTGGTTGTCTCTACTTTTGATTTTAATTTTGCTCATTTAAATTCTTAAATCTTATCGGATACAAGATCGTTTTTGTCGCAAGTATGCATTCATATGAAGTACATATCAGATGCATGATTTTACTAATGAATTATTTTGTAAGAATTTTAAAACATATATAAACTGTCTAGAGTAAAATTTAAAAAAAGAACCGTTTTAGATTCTCACATTAATTCTGTATCATTACGAATCATTAGTGCAGTTATACTTACACTGAAAATCTGTAATCATGTAAAATATGGATTAAAAATATTGCGGTAAACGTGAAGGTTTCTACTGAACTGACAGAGATGATAATCTTACTAATAAAACTGTGATCAACTTTCACGCTACATACAAAAATCGCCAGCCGTATTTCTTGCAAATAAAATGTGCAAACCGCAGTATAAATATAACTTCATTCTGAAATGCATCTCATGAAAAACGAGAAAAGAAAAACAGTTTGCGAAAAAATAAAGATATAATGAGGTTTGTTACACCTCTATCCCCTTTCCAGAAAGCAATACGAAATAGCTGGTTAAAAGTTCTTTAGAAGTCTACAAAATGGTACGTTGGTGTAAATAAAAAAAATCATAATCTACAGGAAACATTTTTTAGTGTCTGAAGAAAGAAAATTTACTAAATAAAATGAAATTAAAAAAAAAATATATCAATCCTCTTTCAAGCCATACGATTTATGTTTGTTACCCCCCCCCCCCCCCTTTCTAGAAGGCGATACTTATGCAACTTCATGTGACTTTAAATTGTGCTTTTGTTGAATATAAAAAAGAAAGAAAATTATAATTTAGGGATACATGCTTATCTATTTTTGTCTGAAAAGTATAATTTAGGAATTAAATTTGTAATCAGTGTTGTGGTGAAACCTGGAAGTTGAGCTTAGCTGGATGTCAGTTGAGTGATTAAATACACTTGATGTGGTCAGAACTAAATAATTTTAAAGGTGTGTTAAACACACGGCGCCCCAGCCCCTCCGGCTGTGACCCAATATTTTTTTAAACAGGTGTGAATTATGAACTGATCATAAGAATGTTTCAAATTACAGGAGAAATTCTTCCTGCGTAAACAGACTTTCAGGGTCACCTAGCGTCATGCCATTTTGATTGACAGGTGATCCCCGAGAATTTCATGCGTGTAGCATGTATGTACAGAAAACGGATTATTCAATGCACAATAGTTGTAAATGGGTTGATTAAATAGAATCATACACTGATTAATTGTGACTTTGGCGATGTAAATAAAACGAAGAATGAGAATAAATACAAGTTATTATTTTTTTTACAGATAATATATTAAAGGGTTGCATCTCTCTCTCTCTCTCTCTCATTCACGATATCGTTTTTACAGACTTTACAAAAATAGAATAACTTAATAAAATAAAGAAAAAACTTATTAGAATAATACACTGAAAGGGTTATTGAAAACATAAATACTTGTCTGTACAAAGAATGTTTTCTCGCGAGAAAGCGCTCGGAAGTTATTGTATTGATTTCGTGTTTCTGCTGCTGATTTCGTATTAATTTTGTTTAACGTTTAAACGATAGATCTACATTTTTTAAAAATAAAAAAAAACAATGTACACATCTAATTGCTAGGAATAAAAATGAAGCAGGAATAGTCATATTTATTTCTATAGATCAATCAATTAAAAATAATTTATATATGTGCGTAGCGTTATATGTATAGAACAAGTATATACCCGGTATATATTAATTCCTTTTAATTATGTTACAAGTTTATTTTAAAGTGAAAGAAACATTTCATTTTTTATTCTTTTTAAAATGAAGGTTCAGCATACGTAAAAAATAAGCACGGAGATATTTACGAGTTCTTTATCTATACGTAATGCCAAAGACATCGGTGGGATGATTTTTTTTTCTTCCTTTCATTTTTTTTTTCATTTTTCCTCCATCACCGCTGTAGTGTAAATTTATGTTTAAATTAAAACCGAGAAATTAATTATTTAATAGCGGAAATATAATTATATACGTGCATTAAGTACTTCAAAAGTCATTTAAAATGAATTAATTTTTAACAGCCAATCAAGCAACCAATCAAGAATTAAAGCTAACAGGCTCCGCCCACTTCATTTGCATACCGTTTCCCAAAGCGTACCGTTCACAAAACGAACCGTTCCGTGCAAGAAACGAAACGTACCGTCCACAAAGCGTACCGTTCCGTGCACAAAGCGAACCGTTCCGTGCACAAAGCGTACCGTTCCGTGCACAAAGCGAACCGTTCCGTGCACAAAGCGTACCGTACCGTTCACAAAACGAACCGTTCCGTTCACAAAGCGTACCGTTCCGTGCACAAAGCGTACCGAACCGTACCGTTCCAGTGGTGTAGTAGCACGGTTTAGGGTCTGTAGAAATAAGCATTGCATTGTAATTTTTATTC
This sequence comes from Saccostrea cuccullata, assembly GCF_032062105.1. NCBI lineage: Eukaryota > Metazoa > Mollusca > Bivalvia > Ostreida > Ostreidae > Saccostrea > Saccostrea cuccullata. The sequence continues at coordinate 71,159 of NW_026934111.1, read as the reverse complement.
TTTTTCTTACGATTTTCGAAATTTCCACTCTTTGTCGTATGATGAACCGCTAAAATTGTTTTTGTAGCATCTATAACAATGAATCCTCGCCTCAAAGATTCTATAACCAGAAAATTATCATAAGCACGCCTTCCAATGACAACATCAGGCATATCGTCCCAAGGATAATTAGCACTTGTTATGAAATAATCTTCTGCCCATTCAGTAAACAATTTGCCTCTTTGTTTTGAAATATTCCTCAACAATTCAAAATTCTCAGCTGCCTGCATAGATATATTCGGGGCATTAGTTCTTTGACCTATCATAATTACAGTATTGTTAAGCACATTAGTGATTTTGTCAATAGATAGAACAGTTTTTACCAATTCTTCCGTAAAAAGAATATCCCCGTTCGCAAAGGCATAGAAAGTCGATTTTGAAAGTTTCATGGCTTCAAGAAACATGTCCTTTAAAACCGGAATACCAATACCAGTTTTAAATACAGGGTGAACATTCCAACCTTTATTTCTCACTCTAAAACTTAGGTCTGTATTGTTTGTGAAAAGTATTGGAAATATGTATGGCTTCAATTTTGACCAGTTCGCAACCGTTGTGTTTCGACAGAGATATTTTTCAACATCTTCTGACCATGTAGTAAACATTGTTACCACTGCGGATGAAAGATTTTCGCTCCTTAGAAATTCCATCGTATTCTCCTCCAGTTTCAATTTCTCAACTTTTATCTTTTTCCTTTGACTCCTTGTTAAATTTCTTTGATTACTCTTTGTTTTCTCGTTGTGAAGTTTGACATTTAGTTTTCTTTTCACAACACTGTTAGTCTCAAGACTGAATAAAGTGTCATCAACTAAACCAGAAGTCAGTTGATCATTTCTCATAATAAGAACATGCATATTAAGAGATTGTTTTACGTTTTCTAGTATCTGCTTGGATATCCTAATATTCCTGCTTGTTTGATGATACAAGTACACATATACTCCAATAGAAAAGAAGGTAAGAATTACGATTTTAATATGCTTAAATTCGTTCACCATTTTTAATCACTTATAGAGTCAGAAAAAGTCTTACTTTTAACTAAATGACCTAACACAATAGCGATGAAATTTAGAATAACATTTAATTTCCTCAGGCATACACTTGGTTTCTAGGCAATATCTTTAAATTATTGTCAAATCTCTTGGGCGGGCCAAGATACACGATACAGCGCTTTTTAACACTATGGAACCGCTACGTCACATACAAGGTAAGTGTGTTTTTGAAGGAGTACACTGTGTAAGTTCATTTCATTAAAGAAATCTGATTTAAACATATTTTATTGAACAATCAAATGAATTAGACACAAGTTTTGCCAACTTAGATTGTCCTCTCCAACACAAACAAAAATAACAAAAATATATACACGTGATGTACAAGCAACAAATATAAAATAATATAAACAGAATAAAAAGAAGAACGGGGCTGCAGAGAGTTAAGAAAGGAAGAGAGTGGGAGTGCAAGGAGAGAAGAAATAAAAGGGGTTGTAAAGGATACAAAATGGTTACGCTAATTATTGATTTTTTGATATATTTATGTACAGCTTTAACAATATTGATATTATTTTGATCTAATTCTGGGTCCCCAAATAAGATAATGTCAAGGTCTATTGCTCCATTGTTATTCTGTATAGTGTGAAGTAATTCCGTTCTAATTTCGGCATGATTTTTACAGTACAAGAAGAAGTGTTCAGTGTTTTCATTGATATGTCCACAAGAACGATGAGTGATATCTGAAAGTTTAACTTTAAATAAATATTGTTGAAATTGCGTAAATCATTATGGGTAGTTTGTGAGTCAGGAGGTAATAGATTTAATAAATACTCTGGTGCAATACCATGTTTTATTTTATACATTAAACATAATTTTCTCTTTTCCCGTCTATAGGCTAATGTTTCTCATCCTGTTTCATAATATAGAGACTTGCGAGAAGTATAAATTGGTAGGCCCGTGAGTGACTATACGCGCAGCTTCTAATTGTAATTTCTCCAGCCTATCACAGTCAGTTGCGGAAATATTATCCCAAACTTCTGATGCATATTCAAAAAGTGGCCTGATAAATGTAATATACATTTTGTTAAAAAGTCTCGATTCAATGATAATTTCAATTTACGAAGAACCGCAATTTCTTTTGAAGGTTTTTAAATAATGTTATCGATGTGATTTGTCCATTTACCAGAATTTCAGAACGTAAGTCCAAGATGACGGTGAGTAGAAGATGGGGCTATCTCTTGATTGTCAAACTTAAAATGTAAATTGGATACCTCATTTTCTTTACAACCAAACAATAATATTTTTGTTTTATTAGGATTGAATTTTACAAGCCAGTTTTTTGCCCATTTATTAATTTTCTCTAAGTCATGGTTAGTAAATCTTTCTAAGTCCTGTATATTTTTGGAGGTGTTTGACACAGATGTATCATCTGCAAATAGTCTAGAGAGACCATGGAGTCCACATGGCAGATCATTTATATAAACTAGAAAAAGTAAAGGCCCCAGAACAGAACCCTGGTGAACTCCTGCTTTGGTTCTTCCCACCGAAGAACTTGATGATTTTATTTTAACCTGTTGTGATCGACTCGTAAGATGATCATTTAACCATACAAGAACCTCTCCAACAAACCCGTATTTTTCTAATTTGTATTTTAAACCTTTTAACCAAACCGTGTCAAATGCTTTACTTATATCACAAAAAGCAAAACACGTGACTTCTTTATTGTCTAGAGCAATATAGATAATGTGATAAATTTCTATCAATTGGGTCACCGTTGAATGGTTACGATAAATCCAGCTTGTTGGTTATATAATAGTTTATGTGTTACTAAATGATTTTAAATGTATTTAAACATTACCTTTCAAAAACCTTTCCAAGGCAGCTTAACAAAGAAATTGGTCTGTAGTTGGATGTCTTTGATTTCTCACCTTTTTTTAAAACAGAAAGGATTTATTAAACGGTATTTCTGGCGGGACAGCAATTTCTTTTCTTATTTCTTTTATTATGTTCCCCAAACGAAGTTGGGGAACATATTGTTTTTACTCTGTTTCTTATTATTATTAAGGTCTTCCGTCTTCACGGAAGACCTTATAGTGATTCTATTGTTTCTTATTATTATTAAGGTCTTCCGACTTCCTTCGGAAGACCTTATTGTTTTCCGTCGGTTTCCTATTATTATGTCGCCCCGAACGAAGTCGGGGACAACATATTGATATTGTACGCATGTTTTTTTTATCCAGGCTGTTTCTCGGAGATGGCTGGGGCAATCTTCCTGAAACTTTCCTCAAAGGACGATCACTGGTTGTAGTTGTGCAGTGAGGTCGTTCAGTTCCAATATGTCTACCGTTGCCATGGAAACCTGTAAAAAGCGACGAATTTTGTCCGCGAGTGTTCTCTCTGGTCCCTTAAACGTTCGTCATGAAACTCTTTTTATTTTAATGATTAGTATCTGTAGTTGTGCGATTTGCATTTAAAATTTTCAAATAATCGATTATTGCGATGGAAACCAGGGGAATGTTAAAATTCTTTAATTTCGATTTTCTCAATAACTACTCAAGCAATCGTTTTGAAACTTTCAATGTTAATTCCTTGCAATGTGTCAAAGTGATTTCTACTTTTAAAATAATTGTAATGAGTCGCTCACAGTTGTCATAGAAACGAAACAGAAAAAAAGGTTAAGATGTACACATGTGTTCTCCAAGGTCTAGGTCAAAGGGTCAAAGTTCTTCGTGTCCAATAAAAGTTCTTTTCACAAGGATTACATATTTGAAATACGAAAACCCTAGCCCTTACCGTTCAAACGTAAGGTACTATGTTCAAGACGACCCCCCCCCCTTTTGAAGCGCACTGCCAGTTAGTATACACATACCTAACATATACAACTTACAAGTAACGTTTTAAAAGTTTCATTCATAAAATTCAGTTTTCCTGATGTGATTTGATAGTTTGCCAACATTCATTCTTCTTCTGTCTTGTCTCTAGATTTTATAATTATCTTATTTTATCTATATAAAAAAATAACGATTGTCAACTGCATTTATTAGCATTTCGCGTTTTTTTTTTTTGTATATCTATTACTTGTATATTATTAATTTCATTAGGTAGTGCAAGTGTAAATTAGAAAATTGGTACGTTATTTCCATAGTTTTTATTCATTCATAAATCCTTGGATCCGCTCCTACAGGTGCGCTAAGCCTTGATCACTACTGTAAACAAAACATTCATCTCGCCGAAAATGTTCATGATTCCGCTAAACTGAGAAAGTTTACACATGATTTATCATCTCATAAGAAACATCAGCCCTGTACAATGCAGAAATGCTCGAATTGAAGGTGGCATGTCAGATTCGTTTTCCAGAACCTCTAAAAATGAAAGTGAAAGTAGGGAAATTTCAGAGATCTCACTGGCGTTATAATACACAAAATAATTCGACTGATCTTCTTAATAAATTACATTTGCCAAGCTTTTTTGGTAGGAAAGATACTGCCAATTAACAAGTATGAGGCTCAGTTCAGTACATCTGCCCAATTTCTTGTATGCAAGTCTGCAATTTTGGACTTGTAATTTTTTTCCTGCACTACTTTCTTCTCCTACAAATTCTAAAAATAATGAGTGGGATGTACCCAATTAAGGTCTTTCGTTTCCAACGGAAAGAACTGATATACGACTCGATCGTTGTCCAAGCTTAGCTAATGGACCATTGTTTTAGTGATGATAAAAATGAAAGTCTTGTCCAATACGGGGCGACATATGCTATTGCTTGCAATAGCAGACTTTCTAGTTATTAAGGTCTTCCGACTTCCTTCGGAAGACCTTATTGTTTTCCTTCTGTTTTTTATTATTAAGGTCTTCCGTCTTCAGCGGAAGACCTTCTTGTTATTCTTAGGTTTCTTTTCCACTTTTATTATTCTTTTTTTTTCTTACCGATTTTGTGCACGCGATTTCTCAAAAACGGCTCGATGGATTTCCATGAAACTTTCAGGACTTATGTTACATTACTTGAACCTTATGCATTTTTTTCCGATTTGATGACGTCACTTCCGGTTCGGAGATAATGCCGATTTTATGATTTTTGAAGGGTCAGTTTGTCCGCAGACTTTCTCAATAATGGCTCAAGATAGAAACATGAAACTTTCAGGTATGATAGACCAAAGTCTGTAGATATGTATAACGTATTTCATTTTAATCAGAAGGGCCGCACGTCGGCGCTCGCTATGGCCCGAAAATAGACGTATCACGAATTTCAAAATTTGTAACACTTTTTCGAAGATATCTTTTTACCTAGAAATATTTTGTTAAGACATATAGAGCAAAAGAAGTGCAGTATTTTAAGATCTTTCAAATGATATCTCAAAAAAAGGACTGGCCCCTAAAATAAGGGGCCTAGAGGGGCCGAAACTTTTTTCTTTATATCTCAAAATTTATAAGGAATTTGTAATACGTCAAAGAAGCAAAGTTGTTCAAAAGATCAAGCTCAATCTATTGGCGTCGTCAAAATTCGTCCGGCGACGTCACTTCCGGCCAAACCGGAAGTAGTCTGAAAATACGTATTTTTGCCGTTTATGACAAGTTTTGGGGTAACAAATGTCTCTGGGGGCATAAAAATTAATTTTCTGTCCGTCGTCGTCGTCGCCATAAGTAGCTAAAAATGGCTTATTTTTGCATTAATTAACATACTTTTAGAGGATTCAAGCTATTTTTGGGCGTTATTTCGCATTTTTGTTATAAATAAGATCTACTTCCGGTCAAAAAGGACGGAAGACCTACTCGTTGCTTTGCAACGAGCTTTGCTCTAGTTATTATTATTATTATTATTCTTTTTTCATAGTACAGCCGATATCTCAGCTATGCGTGGACAGATTTCAAAGATTTTCTCAAGGAAGATGCATCATGAGAATATCTCCAGACGAGTTTTTCATTTTTTCGAAAATCACTTTCGTTCGCGATTTTTGGGGATTTTTGTATTTTTTAAAAGGCATTTTGTCCAGTAGTTTTCTCGAGAACGGCTAAAGATATGAAAGTGAAACTCACTGAGGTGATAGAACATCGAACTCCGTTATGGGCAACGACCTTTATTTTTCGTCGTCGGCACTTCCGGTCGCAAACGGAAGTGAATTCAAAAAGTACCATTTTTCAACTTTTTTGTTTTTCAATATTTTTCTTTAGGATTTACAGGGTTTATAGTGTGTCTTATGAGAATTCTAAATATGTGTTCAGTATCTTGATGCGTGCATAGATTGAAACGATATGACCGAACCAAACTTTGTCCCACTGTCGGGGGTTCGAATCCCGCTGTGGGCGTTGCAAAAATTTTTTCTTTGTTTTTGTCTTTTTTTCTTTTGCAATTTACTTTTCTCTCTTTTATTACATGTATGGAAGATTTTGCCGAATTTTAAAAGCTATATTTTGAGATATTTTGTGAAATAATTATAATAATTATGATCTGTGTTGAGAGACTACATTAAATGAACGTAAACGAAAAAAAACACATTCTGAAATCTATTTCTTGTTATGACACAGCATAGAACTCTAAAGAAAAGTGGGTCGGAAGACCTGCTTGTTGCTCTAGCAACAAGAACGCATCTAGTTATTATTATTATTATTATTATTATTCTTTTTTCATAGTTATGGCGATATCTCAGCTGTGACTGTACGGATTTCAAAGTTTTTTACAGGAAAGATGCATCACATTAATATCTCCAGACGTTTTTTCATTTTTTCAAAATTTGCTTCCATTCGCGATTTTTGGGGAAATTTGTATTTTTTAAATGGATTTTTGTACCCCAGTTTTCTCGAAAACGGCTAAAGATATGACATTGAAACTCATGGACATGAAAGAGCATCACATGTAGATGTGCCGAACGTCCTTCATTTTTTGTCGTTCCTACTTCCGGTCGCAAACGGAAATGAATTCCAAAAGTCTAATTTTTCAACTTTTTTGTTTTTCAATATTTTTCTTTCAGATTTACAGGGTTTATAGAGCGTCTTCAACGATATCTATATATGTTTTCATTTTTTTCATGCGTGCGTTTATTGCAAAGATATGACAGAACCAAACTTTGTCTTACTGTCGCGGGTTCGAATCCCGCTCGGGGCGTTCCCCAAATTTTTTCTTTGTTTTTGTCTTTTTTCAGTTGCAAATTACTTTTCTCTCTTTTATAACATGTGTGGAAAATTTTGCCGATTTTTAAAACCTATATTTGGAGATATTTTGTGAAATACCTGGAACAATCACGATCTGTGTTGAGAAACTACTGTAAATGAACGTTAACGAAAAAAATACATTATGGAATCTATTTCATAGGATGACGCAGACTAGATAGTCGGTCGGAAGACCTGCTTGTTGCACCAGCAACAAGAACGCATCTAGTTATTATTATTTTTCCGTACACTAAATTTTGTGCATGCGATTTTTCGAAGACTACTGGGTGGATTTTCATGAAATTTACAGAAATTACGTGTTGTTATCTGAAGTTATTTTTTCCGAGAGATTTTTTGAAAATTCTCTTCTGGTGCCAAGTTACGGGACATTTTCTGAATTTAAAATGACAATTTGTCTACGGTTAATCTCAAGAACGGTAGAAGATATCAACATGAAACTTTCAGGGATTATAGATCGTGATATTCACTATCCAGGACGTGACCTTTCATTCGTCGTCAATACTTCCTGTCGTTAGGAGACGCGAATTTAAAAAAGTGCATTTTTTAACTTTTTTGTTCTTCAATATTTTTCATTTATTTTTAGATTATTAATAGTGACCTTTCCATTGATGCTTACTATATAAGTTGTTTTAGTATTGGTTAATCTGAACTCTAGATATTAATATTTGAAAATCTGAAGCGGGCCCAAGATGGCGGCTGTCTCTGTCTACTCCGCCATTTCGCGAGTAGGGGTTTATGGAGGCAGCTGAGCGTTTGATTGAACCATTCTGACATAAGGATACATGAAATGTGAAAAATTACCTGGACTTTCACGTAGTAGTACGTTGCAATTGAGTGTCAATCTTGAAACTTAATTTCCGTTTCACTGCTTTAGTGTAACTGGGCTAGATACGATATGTAATGTGTACAATGTGTTAAATATACTTTCTTAACGTCGAAATAAAATAAAGGCCATAAGAACGTTTTATTTATTTAATTTCATTGAAGCTATCACACCTATTTAATAGATCAGTCCAAAGAAAAGGCGCGAATATTTACTCGTGGCGTTTAGCGCGAAATTATGAATAGTGGTCCGCCTTTTATAATTCTTAGACAAATGTACTGTTGCAAAAGTATACAAAAGTATATTTAGAGCGGTGCTCCAAATTATAGCATAATGGTATGCGCGTTAGGAATAAAAGAGAAAAAAAAAGTGCATTCACGTTGGCGACCTGAGTTCAATCCTCCTTGTGACCAAAATTTTGAATCACTTTTCAGCTTAATTTTACGAGGTTTTTTTTCCTGAATCGGACGGAAGACCTCTCGTTGCTCGCAACGAGATCGTATCTAGTTATGTTCCCCAAACGAAGTTGGGGAACATATTGCTTTTACTCTGTTTCTTATTATGTTCCCCAAACGAAGTTGGGGAACATATTGTTTTTACTCTGTTTCTTATTATTAAGGTCTTCCGTTTCCAACCCTGGGCTGGTGCAGACAAAAGGCAGCCACAGTTAGCAGTAGCACTGTCACTAGGTAACGAGGTGTTTTCCTTTTTGATGTCCATTTTAGGTTTCATCCATGGATTACCACCACCATAAACACCATGTGGAGCCAAATTACCGACAGCATTTTCATTTATTTTCAGTAACTTTTCTTCATATGTTTTTCTAAGGTTTTCCTCAAACTGTGTTTGCATGAGTTCATAGTATTCTTGCGAAGCCTTCATTTGCTCCTTAAAATCACTCGACATTTTTTCCATTCGGTCATCCCATTCCTTCTTAAGTGCCTGAATTAACTGTGGTGGTGTGTCTAGAGAAACTTTTTCTTCATCCAATAGAGTTCTTATGGTACTATAGGTGCCCTGTAGGAATTGGCGTATGTCATCCTCTGTTATAAAGCCCTTTTCCTCCCGTAGTTTAAGGATAGCTGTGGCTCTGTGCTGACCAATTCCCAGTTCAATTAGGTCCTCATAAGACGCAGTATTCAAGTTTATAGCAGGCATTATTCTATTGATATTAAATCCTCCTCAGATACTTGTATGTCCAAAATGTCTTCTGGTAAAACTCTGAAACAACTTCTGTTAATGTCCTCAGTCAACCTTCTGCTCCAGATCAAGGCCAATTTTGTACCTGGATGGATGCCGTCGTAAAAAACAGAAAATTTGTAAGAAATCCTTACACCGTTGTTCTTCTTCTTGCGATTGTCTGATTCCTTGCGTCTGCGTGTTATGTCCTTATTAAATCGCAAAGTAGATTGTCCAATTTCTGAATTTATTGCACGAATATTTGCATTTAAAGCTTCCACTTGCCTGCAAATTTCAATGTCTTGGCTTTTGAATAAGTCTGGATTGGAATGACCTTTGTGCCGATTATATGCCACAATTGAGTAGCACGGTATTTCAATGAATTTCACTTTTATATCTTGGAACTTGGATACAATTGTTATGGCTCTTCGGTATTGTGCGGTAATGGTATCTACGACAGTATTGTCCCAGCAGCGAACTTGAGTAATTTTCCCCTCTTTCCTGGTAATGTCACAAGTCCCAAGCCAAATATAAATCAGTGCTGAACCAAAGGCTCTGGACTCCAATCTGTGTTCAAGTTGATCTATGGCCTTTTCAGTTTGCAGGCCACTTTGGCACCAAAACTCGACAAATCTCAGGGGGGTCTTATTTTTAAGAGCAAAACCTTTGCTGTCTGATAGAAGAATTGGTGTGTGACACAGTGACCCTTGTGGTGTTGTTTGTGGCTTACTGAGAAAAGCTTGTATTTTTGGTCCAGACAATGACATGAACAAAATAATATGCAATATGATTATATGAAGATTGAAGGGTTGAATACAAAAATAATGTGACGTATGAAATTAGAAATTCAAACAAAAACTCCAAAATAAAATTGCTTGAATGATATCGCAAAAATTTGTATGTAATTGAAAAAAAAAATTCGAATTGTGACAGCTATGGGTTTCCGTACCCAAGTTTACAAATTAAAAATCAACACTGACGCTAAATGGAGAATGAGATAGAAGTAGAAAATTTTTAAAATGATTGTCAAATAGTAGCGTAGTAATATTGTCACACTTGATAAATTAATTTCTCCTATACTGCGAGAAACCAAGTTTGACAAAACGCGGGAATGTCCGAGTTTCCTCGACACTATTGCCTTACGCTAATCAAAATACAAGAAAAATAGCAAAAGGATATGTATATTTTTCAACTGGACGTAGAATCGGTCACTTCTGACACCAGTTGTAGTGACCTATAAGTCTGCGAGCTCAGCTACAGGCCAATACAGGGGCCCGGGAACCACGAGGGATCACTAACCCAGTATCAGGTTGCAAACTCATTTATTGTTAGATCGTACCAAAGTGTTTCGTACCACAATAGATACTTAATCTTATTCTAATCTTGTCGGCAGATGAAAGCCTTAGATACACTTTTTGCTGTTATAAGATAAGATGTCGCTGGGTCGCGTCTGTTATTGATGTTATTTAGAACACAAATACTTTGTATTTTGAAATTCTTTCTTATGTACCTATCAAGTCACATGCATTCAAATGCAAAGTCTGTGTCGGCTATCTTGATGAAGCACGGACTTTTGAATTAAGGAAGACAAATTAGTGAAAATAATATACCTACACGCATTTTTAAAATATTGGGAACATTTATATCAATCGGTTATGAGCAATTGCGATGAGTAAATATTGCATTGAACTTTAACCAATGTTTTACTGTTACGATTAATAAATACACTGGTAATTATTATTGAAAAATCTTAATTATATACTTGTACCATTTCATTAAAAGACTTTTTTTTCATTTGTTAATTTTACATCGAAAAACTGTCTGGTAGGCGCTTAAGAGCATTGAAGATCGTTGATGGTATTTGTCGATTTTTTTTGTAATATAAAGACTTGAAATTCTATATATCAACAGCCAATGCATGTTATGTCTGTGAGAATCTATAACGTTTCAAGTGATACTTGTTTTCTTAGTTTAAAGAAATTATTTGAAAGTAAATATCCTCTATTTCAATACATTCACACATACATATATGTATTATAACTGTAACAATTCTATTTATTTATCTATACACGCGCTATTTGGGGGTGGGGGGCAGTAAACTATAAAGATAATTAATTTGATTCTGAAATGAATCACTCAGATGCGAGCATTTTCAAATTTATAGATGTGTACTGTAAGGAGTTTATATATAAACTGTAAATGCTGGTGAATCGGATTTGATGGATACTAGGAGTCCAATCCCTGCAGACCGCCTCATATGTTCATAACTACATATGTTGTTTCTTTACAGTGATTGACCGAATGACTTAGGAATATTACAAAATATAGATACATTTGAATAAGCTTACTATGATGTGCATTTTGGCCATTATATAAATGAAAGTAGCTTAGACACGAATATTCTCCGTACCCTCATAATACAGGGTTGGTTATTTTAAATTGAATATGTAAGGTAAAAATGAGACATTCTTCTGTTACGGTTAAGACGTCTGTTTATACTGCTTCAGATCATATTAACAAGTTTCCGTGACTTCAATACAAAAGGCAGTGGGTGTCGATTACAGTTCCCAAGGTGTAACACCAAAAGTGTGAAAAAGTGTGACAGAAAGGTTGATTTGTCTCTGTTTAAACGTCTGATGAAGGGCATTTGTACCTTCTGTAATTTGCCAATCCGAACATCTAGAAGCCATTCTGATTCACAAAATATTTGAATGTAAAAAAGTATCTTTTTCTTTAGAGGTTTTGTAAAGTATTGTGTACAAAAAAGACACCGTGTTAGTGTCGAATAATAGCCGAAATAAACGTTCATTGAATAACTTGTTTTTTTTTCTTCAAACTTGGATGTTTGAGATAGGAAAAGACTGTTTGTTGAATCTGTTGTCATTCCATATATGTTAGGAACAAAAAAAAATAAACCTTAAAAAAGGAAATAATAACACTAACTTCTTATAATTTTTTTCAAACTTGCATTATTCCTTGTTAATTACTATATAAAAAAGAGAAACTGTTAATATCTTAATTTTAGACCGTAACATTTTTGAAAACGCATTTCAAATTCAAAGACATATGAGATGAGAATGGCCTAATGATAGAGAAAAATTGATCTATGGTGTACAAAATATTTGATGGAGAATTTTAGATAAACGGCCAACGAATGAAAAAAAATATAACATTTGATATACAACCAGGGATAATCTGCATGCTCTAAGTTAGTAATAAAACATTTTAACATAAAACCTCATAGAATTGACACATTTGAAGACATAAAGCGCAGCTTTGGTTATACCATGAATAAAAACAAAATACTTTACATAGAAACCAAATAGAAAAACAACTAGGAGTTTATATTTCTTGTTCAACTCTGATAAATTTTTTCATGAAGCTTATCCTGTCTTACAATATTTATTATCAATTTCATTTCCCTGCAGGAAAAAGTCAAGCATATTATAATTATTTGACGCAGATAAACATTTATAAGTTGCCATTGAGTTAATTTTTTTTTCCTTTTCATAGTTTTTAAGAACGTTTTTAAGATTTGTGTTACTTATTGGTTTGTAAATCACAAAAAACACACTTTTGAGTAAGCACTAGCTCATGAAATATGAGCTACAATTATTTAAAAAAAAAACCCTTGCAAACCATTAATTATATAAGAACATCATGGATGAAAACGTTGCAAAAAAATTAAACAAATTTGTAACAAACATTGAAGAACGCTTAATCATTTAATTGTAAACATAACTTTTAACAAGATGCCCATGGGCCTTATAGTATAGGTCACCTAAGTATCATGTAACAATCTTAAAACAATTGAATTTGGTTTGTGATTTAAACTACAAACTTTCTTCTGAGGCCATGAAACTTACAATTTTGAAAGAGGCTCCATTGCTTAATGCTAATTAATTATAATACATGTACACGCTAACATTGAAGCATGTTTACTTTGGTTTACTTCAAACCTAGAAGTAGGTCAGAGTAACAAACAGAAGATGCATTTCCACTTCATAACCAGTTGCGCACCTCACACCACAGAAACCACTGACTCCAAAGCTACACATTTTGAAATTTTGGAAACTTTATCATACATTTTATTTCATCATTATTCGTTAATTATTGCCAAAATGCATATCTCAAAGTATTAATTTATTTTTAAACTCTTTAAACCCCTACCCTATACCCCTGACCCAAATGCTGACTGATGTTTTCATACCAATTGTTAGTCCATTATTTATACACTGAATTGACGGCGGAATTTTCCGTTATTTCTCGATCATGACAAGGAGCACACGGCGTGTGTGACCGGTCGGCAGGGGATGCTCATCCCTCCATGGCACCTGGACCCATCTCTGATGTATCTGAGGTTCGTGTTTTCTCTGCTCTAATTTTGTATTGGACTTTGAGATTGAATACTGTTCGTTATATCCACATTCTTCTTAAATGTAAGTTATCACTCTTAAAAAAACAAATTAAATCACTAGAGTTCTAGCGTGTACTGTACTCACATGTTGTGCATCTGTTGTGAACTCAGCGCAAATAACGGCACGGAGTATGATGCAATAGCTGTCACTTTTGGTTTAATACAATTTACCGGTACGTTACTAAGTATAAAGGTTTTATTTCATAATAAAATATTAACAACCATTGATATTGAACGAGAAAATAATTTCTGTCAGATAGTACCCACGGTAAAAACATAACACTTGTTAATACTCGTGGGTGTTTACAATATTCACAGGTTCTTCTATAAATAGCATTGATGCTCCAACATAAAAATTATTCATTATTTAAACACATGATATTTAAGACATTTTTTTTTTGTATAAATATGTTGAAACATGTTTAATTAAAATTATAAATAGGGACACCCCCCCAAAAAAAAAAATATGTAAATAAAGGGAAGGTCACTACTTGTAGAAAGCATAAGTAACACAATACATAACAGTAAAGAGACAGTGGCTTAATGGCTTTATAGAAAATCTTGATAGAACAATTTTTTGTGATAAGATTTTCTTATTTTAAAAAAGAACCTCAATTTTGAATAATTTCAAGTAATTAAAAATTTTACAATTTGTTCAAAATGTATGTATGATTTAATTCTGAAAAAGAATTTATACGTGAATAATAAATTTGTATTTTTCATTTAAATATAAATTTTAATACAAGCTAGGCACTCCACGGGCCGTCAATTCAGCGAAACTCCCCTCTGCATTAAACATTTTCTGGAGAAACTTACTGGTAATATAGTCCAGTATACTATATTCCCTTACACTTTAGATTCATGCCAAGTCATTATGACCTCTCAGGCCTTTAATCTTTCTTAAGGTTTTTAATTTAGTATATCGCTTAACTTCTGTTGGAATATGTAGTTTTGTATTTTATCCCATGTTTACCCTTTATCCCGTGGATATACATGTTGCTCATGTGATATCGTTTTCACATCCCACAATTAAGTGCAGTTATGACGTCACAATGGTTTCTGCGTTAAAGTGATGAAAATAAAGTGGAGTCCAATATAAAGAAAAATGTAAAACATCGATTGGGAAGAAATAAACATGGAATAAAAAGAATCATCTATGATTTGTATTTGGATATGATTTAGTATATAACTCTTTATGTGTTTTGTCCTCTCGACAAGGCTCGGGGATAAAATACATGTCCAACTACAAATCATGTTAGATACTATACATGTATATGTTATTTTGGGAACAACTTCTCTTTTTACTTGAAAAAGACGTTAATATTAACCTAACATCCAAGGTATATGATAAACGTGACGACTTTAACTTTTCTATCGTCAACTTCCCTCACTTATGCAGCAATATACCTTCTTCTCCTACGGAGTGTATATATCTTAGTTGATTCGATACGCAAGAGCATACTCTACGTACGAACAATTTCTGAAGCGAGTTAAATGTTTTGACATGCAAGTTGATGAAACAAGAATATCAGTAGTCTCATTTTAAGTCATCATTTTGTAAGTTCTATGGTCAATACAATGACCTTGTCAGCAAATACAACTCATTATTCATCGAGTCAAATGCTGACTGACATTTTTCATACCAATTGTTAGTCCATTATTTATACACTGAATTGACGACGGATTTTTTCCGTTATTTGACGATCATGACAATGAGCACACGGCGTGTGTGACCGGTCAGCAGGGGATGTTCACTCCTCAAAGTCACCTGATCCCACCTCTGATGTTTCGGAGGTCCGTGTTTGCTCTGCTCTTGTTTTGTATTGTTTTAAGGACTTTGAAATTGAAAATTGTTCGTTATCTCCATATCCTTCTTCTCACAAAAAATGACAATCTTTTTTCACGATTCGAATAGTTTACAAAATATTTATATATAGGTATAACTTTAAATGGAGTTGTTTGTTAAGTGACCTTTTTTGCAAGCTAGAAAACAAAAAAAAAAAAAACAATCGATTTTTTTTTGGCTTGTCGAGAAGGCCAAGAAATTGTCTTAGATTTGTTTTCACATGAAATCATGAAACAATATGAACAAATGTTTCTATTGACTTTTTTCTTTGGACCATGTTTAAATTTACAGATTGTTTTATTAAGAATTCAGCTTATAAAGAACGCAAATGTAACATCTACATGTACAGTTGTATATATACCCCAAAGTTAACCACATTTTACGAGTGCTGATGTACCATGAAACATGAAGACAGTTTTTGAGCGCCACTGACCTCCTGTTAGTCACCGCTTGGGGCAGTGGTCAGAGCGTCTGCTCTAGAGTGATAAAGTAATCAGTTGATCGTAACATCGCAGGTTCAAATTCCGCTGTGAGACATTGTGACTGGCTCGAGAAATATTATCCCCCACTGTCCGATGGTACTTCATGCGTGCCTAGTATAAAACAAAATTTGCAGCTCTCCCCCGAAAAGTGGTGGCTCTTAAAAGCTTCCATATAAGTAAAATTCCTGGAGTGGGATATTAATGAACTAGTTGTAAACACACAAAGATCTCCTGTTATTAATGGTTTACAAAGCTGTAAACTACAGACCGTTTTCGTTATATGTCCAACTACATGTAGTAAAATTAATTCTACTTCAAAGTCCATAAAATATTACAAAATAGGAGAAGAGCAAGCATGGTCCTCCAAAATATCAGAGGGGATCAGATGCCAGTAATGAGTTAGAATCCCCTGTCGACACCCGCCAGGTGCCCTTATCATGTTCGGGTAAAAATGTCGACAATTTAGTGTGCAAAACAATGGCTGAACAATCAGCAAAAAAAAGTGAGTCAGCATTTGGCTTAATGAAAGATTGTATCTGCTGACAAGGACATTGCATTGACAATAAAATTTACGAATTGATGACTTTAAACGAGACTTCTGAATCTCTGGTTTCATCAAATTGTTTGCCAATAACGTACCTCGTTTTAGAAATTGTTGATACGTAAAACATGCGCTGATGGAATCAACTGGGAGACACCAACTCCGTATGCAGGAGACAAGGACATACTACTGCAGAAGCAAGGGGATCTGATGATTGGAACTTCAAAGTTTTTTAGCGTCCACATCTGCTCTTCACTGTTTCTCGAATATCTACATGACCCCACCAACCATCTCCCAAAAGATGATTAGGCTTCTGAGTAAAATGTAAGAGGAGTTCAGGGAAGACGGGACTTTTTGCATAAAAAACGTCATTTTTCGACCCCCTTTGACCCCCCGGGGAAAAATCTAAATTCCGAAACCTTACTGCACATCTACCTGACACCACCAACCATCTCCCAAAAGATGATTAGGCTACTGTGTAAAATGTAGAAGGAATTCAAGGAAGACGGGGCTTTTTGCATAAAAAAACATAATTTTTCGACCTCCATTTGACCCCGGGGCAAAATTAGGATAATAATAATAATAATAATAATACTTTATTTAAAGAAGGTTGCCCGATTAGTGCATGCACTATTCTTCCCCGGGCCTTCTGTAGACAAAAAACAATATACATACATATGCAAGTATACACAATCAAATAAATAATCATAAGTTATTTCGACATTGTTTTACAAATATTTTGATTTGATGTTTGAAAGCATTCAGTGTTTGAGACATTTTTATATGTACAGGTAAATTATTCCATAAGATAGCACCAGAGAATTGAAAGGAGTTCTCAAAAAGTTTACAGCTACGAGCTGGTACACACAGGTCTAAATTAGATTCTGATCGAAGAGTGTAGAATGTAGTTCTCTGAAGCCTGATTGAGAATCTACTATAAGATCAAAAAGATTTAACTTGTATCTAGTTTATTGAGTAAAGTTAGTACTTCGTCATGATTTATGAGTGGGATAGAAAACTTGTCTGCGCCCAATTTAGACTTAACAAAATCTAAAAGATTTGTAAAGTCATTTTCCTCCTTATTTATGCCTGAAAGAAGTTCTACAGAAATATTTGAAAAATGAGAATTAAACAATTCTGCTATTTCTTGTGTATCCTCTGTGATATAATTATTTTTAGCAAGTGCAGCTGGAATATAGTTACGAGATTTAGAAGTTAAACTGTTTAATACATCCCACATTAGTTTTGAATTTTTATTTAGTTCTATAGCTGTTTTATAATAATTAATCTTGGCGTTTTCAATTAGTGATGTGACTTTATTGCGCAATATTTTGAAATTTTCAAAGTCTTTATTTTTATTCCAAAACCTAACTGCACATCTTCATGACACCACCAAGCATCTCCCAAAAGCTGCTGAATAAATGTAATTGTTATTGTTCTAATGACTTTTTTAGCAAACGTATTCTGACCATACAGAACGACCACAACACAGTTTAGGGACTGTACAAATATCCTAGATATCTCACAGAGAACCACAATGGAGATATTATTGTGTCTGACTGGGACAGTATAGTGGTAAAAGATTGCGGGGGAAATTATCGTTTCTCCTACACAGGACCTTCTGGATCAAGACTATTCCTGTATGAAATCTGTACTGATGCACTGTCACACATCCTTGTGTGGAATGGTTTAACCGTGCATATATTAGACAGAGATGGTCACTTTCTGTCTCAGCTAGAAGAATCACATGATGAGATATTAAGACCACGAGGTCTGATTTATGATGTTAAAACCAACCTTTTGTGGATAGGGTCAACCAATTAAACATACAGAAATACCAAAACTCTCTGCTCGGTAAGTATAACGTTACTTTTATTGTTTATGTGTTTTAATTAGACAATATCATTTGTGTGCAAACTCATATTCATATACACTGAATATCATTACATTTATTTCTTCGTGATCGGAAGGCTGAGAGTTTGAATTTGGCTGCGACTAACCCAATAGACAAAAACAAATACGTAGCAACTTTTCCTTCAGCATGCACTCTACACTTTCAACGGAAAGTTTTATTTCATGTATCTAGTTGTGTATCAGCCCTGATACAGGCGTTGAGGACTAGATGAGACAGCGCCTGGGAACTAAGGCTGTCTTGCCCTCGGGCTGAGATATCTCTGCCTCGGCCCGTTGTCAAGGGACTATCTCGTCCTCAAATTACAATGCATTATTTCTGTTTAATTTGTGTGTATTGAGAAATTCATATTTCAGTATTAAAGAGAAGCAATTAGTATCGAAAAACCTAGCCAGAATCTTTATAAAATATTTATTTATACTAGATTTTTCAGAATTTTTTTTTTGAAACTGCGCCAAATGATTAGACTTGTGACGTAAGATAGGTACATATGTAACTCTTGTTTACTTAAGCAACATACCATGTTTTGAAAAAAATGGACGTTTATTTGCATTGACAGTAAGACAATACCAAGTCTTCATTTAAAGTACCATTTTTAATTTAATATATACCGTAAACAAAACAAAGTCACTATAAATTTCACATATACAAATTGGATTTGTTAAAGAAGTTAAAACCCCTGTTCGATACAAAGTGAACGTGGAATATTTTAAACTTTGGGATTTTATATCTTTGTTATCTTATGTGTTTCGAAATGAAATGTTTCAAAACACCAGGACTTTGTTTTTTAATGACCAAACCCGGCAAATTTTCTCTATTATTATTATTAAGCGTCAAGCAACATCTTCAGGAACATCGAAATAAAGAATAATAACTCTTATTTTCTTACGAAAAATTAAAAAACTTTCTGATAGAAAAATATCTTATTATTTGTTATTTTCTTTGGTTTTAGACATATGATATAAACAAAATCACACCACTGTTTTGATTTCTTCCATGGCATTGGCCCTCGGATTGTCTCGGCCCTCCGGGCTTAGGCCTAAACCAACCGCTCGGGCTGATATCAGGGCCGAGATGAGAACAGCATTCTTATATTCTACATGGGTCCTACGAATGAAACCTTCAAAACCCCCTTAGCACGACTTAAATTAACATGTAATCAATCATTCGTTTACTTCAATATAAAACCATTGCCGTTAATCAGTCAGTAAAAGATACATGTACTAAGCAAGCCAAGCCCATAGATATTTTTGAGCAGCGTTTCTTCTATTAATTATGCATAAAGGGACACACGCTTCTGTAATGCAATATCTTTGTATGGTTAGTGTGAGAGCTTTTGTATTTCACGTCCTACGAAATATACTCATTTTATTGAGATGACTTTTTAGATTTTGATTTAACATACATGCAGGCGTTTTGTTGTATGTACAGAAAAAGAATCCCCATGGGGATCCGGGGAATAGATTAGTATATATAGTAGTATTATAGAATAGGTCCTCAGTACCCCCTTGCTTGTCGTAAAAGGCGACTAAATGGGGCGGTCCTTCGGATGAGACCGTACTAAACCGAGGCCCCGTGTCACAGCAGGTGTGGCACGATAAAGATCCCTCCCTGTTCAATGGCCCTGAGTGCCGAGCATATGCCTTAATTTACAGCCCTTCACCGGCAATGGTGACGTCTCCATATCAGTGAAATATTCTGGAGAGGGACGTTAAACAATATACAATCAATCAATCAATCAATCAGAAAAAGACTTTTTGCAGTGCGCTGAAAAGCACGCAAGATTGCTTTTTTTAAATTAAAAAAACTATCAGACTGATTTATGTGAAATGCATTGAAAGTTATAAAGACATATGCAGATTTGAATACACTTTTACACCTTTTCATTTTCCAAGAGAATCTTCAACGAAAACCCTTGATCAGAGTTCCAAAATCTCTGCTTACGAAAAAGAATTACAAAAGTGAAGATGCTGATAAACAAATGATAGACACAGATGAAAGCCTATAGAGTTTCATAAATCAATTGGTCAGGATTGATTGATTGATTAAATACTGTTTAACGTCCCTCTCCAGAATATTTCACCGATATTACGACAAGCAAGGGGGTACTGAGGACCTATTCTAACCCGGATCCCCACGGGGCAGAAGATATCATCAACTTTGGTGCTGTCTCTGATAGCATGGTAAATGGTCAAAGTGCTACAATTAGAACTAGCGATTTCCAGCGGAAAGCATCTGAATCTCAATCTAAGGAGAGAGTTACTGAAACACTTTCACCTGAAGAAGATACTGGATGCAAGGAGAACGAGATAAGTGTCAGCATGATTGATTTCGCTGGACAGTTTGTATATTACGCATGCCACCAAAACATGAGATCATCAGCTTTCTACATTTTGGTTGTGGACATGACAAAAAGCTTTGAAGAAGTTGTCTTCGGTGAGGAAGACGAACAGAAGGGTTCTGTTTTTTCTACTTGGAAACACAAAGGTATAAAACTAGTTAAATATACTCATTTGAACAGAATTCTATCCAATACTAGGCACTCGGTAAGAGAGAGTATACTCATTTATTCAAATGATATGTCGGAAAAAGGGCTGACCCTTAAATTAAGGGATCTAGAGGAGCCAAAAGTTTTTTCCAGATATCTCAAAAAGTATTGAGAATTTGTTATACATCAAAGAAGCAAAGTTTTTGATAATGTCAAGCTAAATCTAATGGAGTCGTTAAAATAGATCCAGCGTCGTCACTTCTGGCCAAACCGGAAGTAGTCGGAAAACGCGTATTTTTGCCGTTGGGTAACATATGTCTCTGGGAGCTTAAAAATTAATTTTCCATGCGTCGTCGTCTCTTCCGGTCAAACCGGAAGTAGCCAAAAATGGCTTATTTTTTCATTTATTAGGGTCTTCCGTTTCCAACGGAAGACCTTCTACTGATTCTGATGGTAAAGATTATTATTCTTTTTTTTTTCTTCTACTTCCTAGACCGCAACTTTGAAGCCTAATATCTCACTCATTTCTCAATGGATTTCGCTCAAATTTTCAGAGGTTATAGACGTTTATAAACTCTATCAGAATGCTGACTAAAATTTCAAAAAGTCACTTCCGGTTTTGAGTTATTTCCCTTTAACCGAAAATTTATAGGCTTTCGTTTCCAGACAAAGGCTTAGAGACGGCTAAAGCTGATGCAGAAATTCTATTGATTTTCGATAATATAAGGATTGAAGTTGTGCACATCGGTTTTTGTTTTTCGATATCTCTATTCAAAATGGCGCTATATAGGGGTAAAAAATTAGAACGCTTAAAAGCACCAAAAATTACTCATGTTTTGCTTTTAATCTTCTAAACTAAAAATATTTTGTTAAAATATGTAGAACATAATTTGTGCAGAATAAGAACAAAAAGGGCTGACCCCTAAATTAAAGGATTTAGAGGGGCCAAAAGTTTTTTCCAGATATCTCAAAAAGTATTGAGAATTTGTTATACATCAAAGAAGCAAAGTTGTTGAAAATCTCAAGCTAAATCTAATGGAGTCGTCAAAATACGTCCAGCGTCGTCACTTCCGGCCAAACCGGAAGAAGTAGGAAAAGGCGTATTTTTGCCCTTTTAAAAAAGTTTTTGGATAACATATGTCTCTGGGAGCTTAAAAATTAATTTTCCGTGCATCGTCGTCATTTCTGGTCAAACTGGAAGTAGTAAAAATGGCTTATTTTTGCATTACTTAACATAGCTTTAGAGGATTCAAAGCATTTTTGGGCGTTATTTCTCATTTTTGTGAAAAATACAAGCTACTTCCGGTCAAACAGGACGGAAGACCTACTCGTTGCTTTGCAACGAGCTTTGCTCTAGTTATAATAGGAATCTTGGAAAGACCCGACTCTCACCTTAAATTGTTCACATGTTATCCTTTAACACAGCACCCTGGCTGTATGATCTATTTTATAAGAAGGATATGGAGGAACAAGGCTATAGAATGTCTATATTGTCTTTTAAAGTCATATATATGACTATGGCGTATTTTTTTATATAAAGTTCAGACTAACTTACATAAAATTAAAAAGATCTTTCTATTTGTTTTGTTACTTTATATGAAGATAGGACTTTCCTGTAAATTACACAATTTAAATCAATCGTATTTCATAGATATCCAAAATTTAAAACAATAACTGATTTATTTCCGACTCTGAATTTCAAAATCAGACACAGTTTAAAGCCAATTTGACTAAAGAAACGCGAGGTTTCAAGTTAAAAATAGGTGAAAATTTTAATTTGAGTGTAAAAAACACACTCAAACTCGTATTTCATGTTTTAGCTCAGATACGTCATATATAGCTTAAGAATTGTTCCTATACAAATCTTTGTGAAAAAGTCTAACATTTATAATGTTTACTGAGCGGTCATAAAAAATCGAAATTTGATCTCTGAGTGAGATTTAATTTTTCACATTCATATTTGACGCACTGTAGACGTTAGCTCGTCTTGTTAGTACTTCTTTAACTTAGTTGAAGACTCGATTAATTCCTGAACTTCATCAACTGATGTTCTGCCAAATTAAAGGAGTAATTAAGCATTATATTTTCTTCCTGTTTTTAAAATTGACAATCGGGAGTTCCGGGGTTCATTAAATTCTCGTTCGCCGTGTCAAACGAGGGAGTGATTTTTCCTTCGCCAAGCGCTGGAAATAAAAGTTAAAGTCACGGGTTTTTTCAGGAATAGACCTTTTAAAACCAAAATCCCATTTCACGTTTGGCGTGTCTTTTTATTATACCGAAAAGGGTCATTCTTTAAACGTGAGAAAAAGTACAATCTGCTCACATATAACGACATATAGATATGTTTGACGGGGAAATTTTATATTTTTGAGATATTATACACTCTTACATTTTTTTCATTAAAAAAAGAAAGGGGGATTATAATCCATACTTCAGGTGCCTGTGGCCCACTTTGATATTATAGGCCCAAAACTTTCTCTCCTCTTTGTTGAAGAATTCTTGATCTTTTGCAGTATACAGTCTTTCGTTTCCCTGATGAATTTGACATCATGATTGAATGTCCTTCATTTTGATACCTGCAAAGTTGTAATGTTTAAGGAGATTCAGGGTCTAAAAACATTTTATAGGTTGGACACAATCAAAGTGCATTCATTAGTAAAATCAAAGCATAGTCGCGTTCTTGAAAAGATCTGCTTATATTAGCTCTCGCCATGTGACCGATTAATAACATCTTCAAGAGTTGGAAAATGCTGAAAAGTTTTGTCTGTGGGTGACCAATGGGCGAGTAGTTATTTGCAGCTCTGTAAAGGGAATAACCATGCAATGGTGCTAAACTTATCTCTACAATTTCCCATGCCTTTATTATTACATTCTGTAGAGAAATCACGAACTGGACATTGATGAACCAGTCCTAGATAACAAATCAACAATTTGCCCAGACATTTTTCATGTTTTCAAACCCAAAGAATATTCTCATAATTTATTTAAACTAAGATTTCATATCTACACCAGCATATTAATTGAAAAATACTTTTAAATACGTGTTTGTAAAACACTGATGCCTCCGTATGGCAACATAGCGAAGATTATATTGGTACGGTAATAAGGTATTCTCACTGGAAATACAATTGTGAAATATGAAAGTAGGCCTAGGTTGAAATGTTTTCATAAGTACAGAAATCTGAAGGCCAAGGTCAAAAGATTAAGGTACTAGTAATTGGTGTCCAATGAAAGGTCTTGCCACAAAAAAATAAATATATTAAGTATGGAAGCCCATAGCCCTAAACCTTCAAAAGTTATGACCAAGGTTAGGTTAAAAATGTTTAAAAGTAGGTCAAAATCCAAGGTCAAAGGGTCAATGTCTTGCTATCGAATGAAAGGTATTGTCACAAGAGCATGAAAGCACTAGCCCTAACCCTTTAAAAGTCATCGTCAAGGTTTGCTATGTAAAGTAGGTCAAACTCCAAGGTCAAGGTCAAAGGGTCGGTGTTCTTGTTATCTAATGAAGAATCTTCTCACAAGGATTACATATATGAAGTACGAGATCACTAGCTTGTAGTGTTCAAAAGTTATGGCCAAAGTCAAAGTTTTTTTTTCATAAGTACAAAATCTCAAAGGTTAAGGTAATTGGTATCCAATTAAAGATCTCGCCACAACAAATACACTTTTAAAGTATGGAAGTAATGGTAAGAATCTCATGTCCACCGGTCACACCGGCCGTGTGCTCCTTGATCGGGAGATAACAGAAAAATCAGTCGTCAATTCAGTGTATAAATAATGGACTAACAAATAGTATGAAAAATGTCAGTCAGCATTTGACTCAATGATAAATTGTATTTCCTGATAAGGTCATTGTATCGACCGAAAAACTAACAAAATGATGACATTAATCGAGACTACTTATATTCTCAGTTGATTCGATACGCAAGAGCATGCTCTACGTATGAACAATTTCTAAAACGAGGTAAATTATTGACAAGCAAGTAGATAAAACAAGAATATCAGAATTCTCGTTTAAAGTCATCATTTCGTAAGTTCTATGGTCGATATGATGACCTTGTCAGCAAATACATTTTATCATTAAGTCATATGCTGACTAACGTTTTTCACACTAATTGTTAGTCCATTATTTATACACTGATATGGCGACCGATTTTCCGTTATTTGCTGATCATGACAAGGAGCACACGGCGGGTGTGACTGGTCGACAGGGAATACCCACTCCTCCATTGCACATGTTCACACCTCTAATGTTTGTTGTCCGCCCAGCTAACATTGTATAAACTTCGGTTATACAGAAAAACTGTGCATTCTTTCTCGATCTTAACCAATGAGAGGCTAGAATACAAACAGAATTGAATTATCTCGTTAAGCTTGTGACCATAACCATAACCATTACTTTGTCTGGCTTAGATATATATCAACTTCAAAAACCATCAGGTTCATTAGCTCAATAGCTCTATCAGCTACTCTTAGACAAAATAAAGAGAGTGTCAGAATGTTTTCAATAAAGTATGCTACTAAATGTACTATGTCCTATGTACTAATTCAATACACATAAGTTTCAAAGGTAGACTATTGATTCCCTTGGGTCTTCATAACAGAAAAAAAGATGCGATGAATCCGTGATTTGGCAACCTATCCCAATCAAGAAACAGTTTGTCCGAAATCGTAGATGTGAAAAGAAGAATACACTTGCTGTGGCCTTCAACTTGACATTCAGATATATCGACGACGTATTGTCAATTAAGAATGGTAATTTCCATTCTAATGTCGAGACGATATATCCTTGTGAGCTTAAGATAAAGGATACCACAGAAAATTTAAAAAGACATAAATGGTTATCTAACAACCAAGCTGTATGATAAACGTGATCATGACTTAAATTTTTCAATCTTCAACTTCCCTTAAATATGCAGCAATATACCTTCATCTGAGTTTATGTCTTTTAGTAGATTCTATGCGCAAGAGCATGCTCTACGTTTGTACAATTTCTAAAATTATTAACATTCATGTTGATGAAACAAGAATATCAGCAGTCTCGTTTAAAGTAATCAATTCGTAAGTTCTGTGGTCGATGCAATGACCCTGTCAGCTAATACAATTCATCATTGAGTCAAATGCTGACTGAAATTTTTCATACAAATTGTTAATCCATTATTTACGAACTGATTTGACAACGCATGAAATTTTAGCGATGTTCGCGAGAACCTTGTCATCGCAGATATTTATTGCCGCTAAAACGGTTCTTAAAGGCCTTGTTTCTATCATCAACAGACCCAAAATACGCTTAATAGCGAAAATTAATCGTCGTAAACTAGTTCACGTATACCTCTGGTAAATAACGAAATAAAGTCGCCGCGAATAAATGTTGGTTTCCAGTTTATATGGGTTGAGAATATATAGATGTAATATTTTAAGGGGGGACCTATGTCGTTCTACGTCAAAGCAGCGTTATGTGACGTCACAATAGCGACGTTTTGTTTTTTTTTCCGCAGACTTTTGCAACTGTGATTATAGGCATAACATTGTTATAAAATCAAAAACGTACACAGTTTACAACAAGAATTTTTTTTATCATTTATATTTATAACAGTTTTATTTGATTTATGGAGTTTGTTAATATTAGAATTCTCTTTTGGTTGATAATTCATAGCAATTTCAGTGGTAAAGAAATATCTCCATGATATACTGATATAAAAGCGCCAAAAAATATAAGATAAAATTCAGCAAAGAAAGCGCCTAAAATCAGGGAAATTTGTTTAATTTCATGTTTACCATTTATTGTATTTCCTTGATAAAACTAACAAAAAAATCAGAAATGTACTTGTACCTGTATTTACTGATTGATTTATAGTATATGTAGATTTTATTGTATAAAGTCATTCCTAGGTTCTATTAGGTGTTGGTTGTTGACGGGGAAATTGGGGGGGATGATTAGAATGAAGAAGAAAAGAGTTTATTTGTTTAAATTATTTCTAATCAAAACAAAATACTCGTTTTTTGCAAAATAGTTTTATATTCAGATGTTTGTCAGTGCTTATTTAACTTTTTTTTTTTAGTGCAGAAAGGTCAATATTAATGACAAAAGAGTACGAAAATAAAAGAAAACGTCATATTTCTCGTTTATTTTATCATAAAGGTATATTTTTTTCTTTGTTAAAATAAAGAGAGGGGTCATTTCTTTTAAAAAATATGAATTACAACATTTTCACACAAAGACTTCTTAAGATATTACCAGTTATGCATGTCGGAATTGTAAAAAATACGACAAGAAAAACGGGGTGATACTTACATTGTGCTCATTTATAATTTTTCATGCGCAATGAATTGCAATGAAATTGCCTTCATTTTAAAGATTTAAGTCATATAAATTTAATACCTGTTGATTTCGAATGTGATTTGACATTTTTGGTTCTTTTTAGCGCATATTTGGAGTAGAACAATAATGTCTGAAAATAATCTATTTTTAGCATTTCACACTGTTTTTGCACGTGATCCTGTGTAAAAATGAGCATATAGAGGTATTGTTTTTAATACCTAAAAATTAAGAGCAAGTGGCCAGGAAGGAAATGTCAAAGTTTTGAAAATTTCACACAAAGACTTTTCGGACATAGGTCCCCCCTTAAATGGTGCCTTGATATAGCTGTGTTAATGAGTTCTAAATTTCTAAGATAAACAAGTGCTTTACTTTATTCATAAAGCACTAAAAAAAGTTGTAACCAAATACAAATTTAACCTGTAAAGGTCACGGCTCTAAATTTTCCAGTTTTTGCATAAAATGAAATTTCAAATAATACTAGGTATTGTTGAAAGGGAATAAGCAGAATACCGACAGGCCAAAAAAGGTTGTATGATGTTCTATTAAATAAACTGGTTCTTGGCTCCTTTAATACATACGAGGGTTGTCCCAAAAAGTCATAGACTCTTTGCTCAATTAAATTTCTATTCTTGTCATACTAAATAGCAACATTTTATGATCATGGTTTTCAAGTTTCATGATGATATTACATTTGATAAGAACATTATGAAAAATAAAGAAAGCATGCAAGTGCACATCGCCGCATGAACGCAAGCGTAATTTACGTCTCTTATAACGTCATAATCTCTTTTTCCGCTTCACGCGCGTCTGTTAACATCAATAATTTTTTAAAGTGAAAAACAACTCTTGACTAAGGAAATTACTTTAATCGAGTACTGTCCGTTTTCTTCTCTCTTTTTTAGCAGATTCAATTTTCAGTGGAAATTTAGCCGAAAGGTCACCTTACATTGTATGCACCAGAGAATACACATTTTTGATGTCGTTCGTGGCCCAGAACGTTCCCCACTGTGTTAAACAAACAGTACTTTACTTCTTATTTACATGCTGGAACTATTTTCGGTATAGAGAAAAAATATCATTGAATATCATTGAATACCATACCATTTAAAAAAAATTCTCTTATAAAATTTAGTGTGTAATGTCACTTATATACTGTTTTTTCCCGTGACTGATGTATATAAACTTTACCCATAACAATTTATTACATCTCCGTGCGCCGGTTACTCGATTCCAGTAGCACTTTGAAAATCCTTACACCAATCATCTGTTGCTTATGCTACTGCAAATCACTTTTTATTCGCGGGACTTTTATTTTCGCGTAATTACGCGATACAGTGTGCTCGCGAAAATATAATTCTCGCGTATAAGAGTATTTCTTAAGAATACACGGAACAATAACCACAATTCGCGAAAATTTTGTCTCGCTTATCAAGAATCAATGACCATCTCGCGAAAATAAGGTGTCGCGAAAATTTAGTGATCTACAGTATTTATATGAAAATTTAACATGTTAATCAGATTTTGATTTTAATTTCACTGATTTCAATTTTAGTTCAATGTTTTACATAATACCAAAGTAATAAAAGCAAATGTTTTAGTGATATGTGCGTAAATCATTCCGAAATTTGTTCGTGGGTCGACAGACCATATTGGAGGTCATAAAAATCGTTCCAATATTATTAATATGAAAGATAAATATTTAATCATTAACAGTTTTAAAGAACATGGAATATATTATGTCTATGCTATTTAATTGGTAAGCATTAGTTGAATGTTAACAGTTATAAACATTGTCTACGACTTTTCGGGACAACCCTACTACTTAAGTTAACTTAAATAAATATTTATAAGAGGCCTCTTACATATAAAAAAATCCCGTTATAGTACCCGTTTTTCTTTTAGCGACCAAGGCAAAAATCGTTCACAGAAATCTACTACCGATAAAAAGATATGTATCTTGTAATATTATTTTTCTCATTTATTCCAAGCACTCTGATTGGCTCAAACTTGATCACATGATCAAGTTTATAACAACATAAAGACATGTTACTATTTTTAGTTTCTAAAATGCATATCGGCTTGATGTCTCTAAATATGGAAATAATTTTCTGCTTGCAATAACTAATGCATTGTATTACTTGATGTTCCTGAAAAAGAAAAAAAAAGAACTTTAACTCCTGTTTATAATTCTGATGTTCTTTATACAGTAATTGGTAAGACGTAACAGTGCCCTTGAAAAAAAGATTTATTTATATTAAAACATTTTTAAAATGTTTTTCAAAAATCAATACGAAACATAAAAAAACCCAACAAATTTTGACTTTTAAATTATTTAATTCCCTAAGATACTCTATCAATATAAAGGAAAAAGAATTACATTTAAAAGCCTAAATTAATTTTGATCCGTAGTCTCTAAATCTTAAAAGAGACAATAGAAAACTCATGGCTTGTTCCCATCATCTTCAAATATTGTTTTGTCCATCTCCGTAAAAAAAATAATCTAACAAAGGTAACAAATCTTTTATATGGTCAATCCATAGATATATCGACTTTACAGAAAAGCATATTGACCTCGCACGAGGTCGGTATGCTTTTCTGTGAAGTCGATATAGCTATGTATAGACCTCATCAAACGGCTTAATTCATATAGTTTTCACTTGTATACAAAGTAATATATTAAGATTGGCCTTAAAAGTAGGAGAAATATTAAATCAATTTTTAAAGACAAAGAGGCATAACTGTCGCATAAGCTCTCCTGGTCTCTTGCCAATAGAAATAATTGCAATTTTAAAAAAAAATTTTTTAAGCAAAATTCATGTAAAGTACTTGAAAAAAAAAACGATCATCTACTTTTCAAAATTCAAAAAAATTGAAAACAACAAATGATGCATGTTCGTTTTTTTCAGGCGGATAAGCTGTGTTACCTTCATGCAAATCTATTTTATACTTCCTAATTACTTATTGTAAACTTTGACCTAAACTTTGTCATTATCTACAATAATAATATTTAAAGTCGGTTGAGATCATTTCTTTCAAATCCCAACGGGATTTTAAAATCAAGACAGAAATTCTTCTTTAAAAAAACAAATAACCTGAGTAATAGGTTTGAAATATAAATGGAAGATATAAAATTTGACTCCTTAACGAATATCAAATGACAAAAATATGAACCTTTGGGATCTAGCAAGCCACAAGGGTTTCTTTTAAAGTCCTTGTTTTATCTAACGATGAATCAAGATGGAGATAGTTTTCAGAATCATTTGATGTGTATAATAAGCTTTGAAAAAAATTATATGTATCAAGTTCCGTTTCTTTTGCAACATAAACATATATTATATTTTGTATTAGTTATATTAGATTAAAGAAAAATAAAGAAAGAAGAGTTGATTGGAAACATAAAACAATAAAAGAAATGAAAATGAATACTAATCAGTAAATAAGAGAACTGTTATTAAAGCTGAGGGAAAACAAAACGATGTTGAAAGATTATCATCAGTAGAGGTCACACAATACCCAAATTGTGTAGGATATAAGGTCATATCTTCTTTTCATTCTAAGATTAAAATTAAAACTTATTTTTACCATTATCATGACATTTGTTGGGATAAAAAAAATAGGTATCCTTGAAAATGACTTTGAATCCGCGTGTCGTGAAGTTACATTTATTTAAAATAAGTACAATTTGAATATACATGTATATAAGGAGAAATTATCTTATTTAATTTTTTTTTACAATTGTCAGTGTCAACACGATGTATCCCAAAGAGCTCGAAATAAAGGATACCATAGACATAATAGAGTCTGACACATATGTTTTGTATACTTGATATTTTACTTGAAAAGAACGTTAATTGTAATCTTATAACCAAGCTCTATGATATACATGATGATTTAAACATTCAATCGTCAACTTCTTGTACTAATGTAACGATATACTCTCGTCGCCTGGATTTTGATTCTTTTATCTTCCAGTTCATTCGATAGGAAAGATCATTCTCTACGTATGAACATGTTAATGAAGCGCTGCAGGCTCATTTAAAGTAATCATTTCGTAAGTTCTATGGTCGATACAATGACCTCATCAACAAAAACACTCAATCATTAAGTCAAATGGTGACTGATTTTTCTCTTGCTGATTTTTAGGCCATTATTTATACATTGAATTATTAGGGATTTTCCCCGTCATTTCTCAACATGATAAAGAGTACTCTGCGGGTGTGACTGGTCGGCAGGAGATGCTCATGCTCAATCCTCCATGGATGGACCGCGTTGCGCAGTGATTAGATCGTCTGCTTTAGAGTCGCGAAGTTAGGAGTAAATTCTTAGGTCGCGGGTTCCAATCCAACACTAGGACATGGAGACCGATCCTTCTGATGAGACCGTATAAACTGAGACCCCGTATCGCAGTAGGTGCTTGTACGAAAAAGATCCTTCACAGCTCAAAGGCCCTGAATGCCAAGCATAGGACAACATGTGTAGTTATCCACCAGCAAGTGATGGCGTCTTCACGAGAGGGAGGTTAAACAACATGCAATCAATCAATCAATCAATCAATCAATCAATTAGTCACTCCTTCATGGCACCTGATCCTAACTCTGATGTCACGGGCTCCGTAATTGCTCTGCTCCTATTTTGTAATTTTCCATGGACTTTTGGGCTTGAATTTTTGATATTTCATTAAAAATAAATATTAAATCCATTCTAACTTTCCGCATGTTAACTATCTGTGTATTTTAACCTAAACATGTTTTTTTTTCGATAAAGCCAAATCATATAATACATTTATTTTTTGTTTAAAGGTAAGATATACTTCATTTGTCAACATAAGGGAAAATAATGAACTTACAAAAGAAACAAAACACACTTTTGCAGTGTAAGTGAAAATTCTGCATTTTTTTTTTTTTTTTGGCATACTATTCTTTTAAAAATCTATACCGTTTTCATAAAAAAAAATGTAATTCCTTATCTTCCAGTTTAAATATATATTGTTTATAATTCTATACTTCTTTAGAATATGATGTTCCTACGAACCTATCCACTTGCCTGATCATGAGAATGAGCACACAGGGTTTGAATGGTCGAAAGAGGATGCTAACTCCTCCATGGCATCAGATCACGTCTTAGATGCTTTACATAATGTATCTGTTCGTTCTTCTCCCAATTTCTATTTTCAGTGGGCTTTTGAGCTTGAAGACTGTCCTAAATTAATCTACGTAATGACATTGTGTGACAGTACACAAGTTCTGTACACGTTTTCAATTTCACGTGTCTTAAATTTAGCGGTTTGTTGGAAAGATTCTGCTTTCACGGTGGTTTTCATTTCACGGAGGATCAATTTCATAATATATAGTATTCACTGTCTACTTTAGCTAGATATAAAGTGAAATATCACCCTTGATGGTTTTACGTTTTACGAAAATTCAACAATCGTTACCAAAGTGAAATTAAAAATATCGTAATACATCCCCTTTCTGCAGTATTCATATCTTCTAATAATAATTTTTAAAAAGTATACAGAAAAATAAATAAATAAATACTTTTGGCATGCTTCATAAATTTAAACAGATGTTTAAAAAATGTATTCAAACAGATAAAAACAATGACAAATTTAAAATTAAATTTTCAAAAAGTTTCCATGCAAGTACAATGTACATTTTTTTCAAAGCATGCAGGCAAGGTTAATTTAAAAAAAAAATAAAAATGCTTTCTAAAGAAAGATCAAACTCTAATTGTGTATATGAGATTTTATTGAGAGAAGTCTTTGCAAAATATTTTACACACACTCAAAAAAATATAGATATATTACGGGGGAAAAACTAAATGGAGGCATTCATAAATGATCTATAATATCAATAAACGCACAATGAAAATCAAAATACCGGTATCAAATTTTACAAAACTTGAAAATTGGCTTCTTTGAAAAGTTCAGCAGCCTGGGCATAAAAATATATCTTAAAGTGCTACATCATATACCGGGTATTTGAAAACACAATTGATTTTCTATTTTTCTCGGTAAAATTAAGATAAAGAAAGCAGCACCATATTAAATAAAAATATTTGTACTTCTTAACAATTTTCAAAAAAAAAAAAAAAAAAATGATTAAAACGTTTCCGATAAAATTTTTGGAATGATAATAATTCGTGTTTTTATCATAGAATCACGTGTTTATTTTAATTTTTACACACTTTTAGAAAATAATGTTTTATAGAATTAATACGTCTATATGTTAAACCTTCACCTTGTAGGTTTTCTTCCTTACAATCCTAAAATATATTTATTGGCCTATTTCTAGTTAAAAATTTACTTTTTAAAATCCATAATCCATTCCTACCTTATGATTCCCGAAAAAAAAGTGATTATTAATTTAGAAAATATCAATAAACATTAAAAAATACTACCTTTTAAATAAGACAATTGTTTGTAAGATTTGGAGAAGTTTAAAGGATTTGATATCCATAAAAAATACTTTTATTTACTATATACGTAGAAACATGATAGAGGACTTCTGCATGATGTGTTGTTTGTTAATGCATTATGTTCATAATTATTATTTTCAATTCAAACATATTGAACGTCACTTTACCTTGCTTCTAATATAGGATGGTATTATTGAATACTTTTAGATGTTTTGAAAAAATGATAATTTTATTAAAGTAAAAAAAAAAAAAACTAAGAAAAACTGAGAAAAACTTTAAATGACATCATTGAATGATGACACCGTCTTTTTAAGGACATAATAGACATTCAGATTAAATAATACTAAAAAAATCATATTAAGAAAGGCATGTAAACATACCAATACTTTATCTGCCCTAAATTAAATACGTAAAGTTTAACGCGTATCTCAGGTATATCGTGTTTTTTTTTTTTGTGTCGTTAACATTTTTTTACGTTTACATGTATATTTCCCTACACTTTCCGATATATATAGTTAGATATTAAGCATGGAAACTTAATTGTAACTTTGTTACATGTAACTTAATATTCTGATTCACTGTTTTGCAAAATCAGTTAAATGTCTTCCATTTTTAAGCGTTCACACATATTTCATCTACGTATTTCTAGTGATCTAGAAACTTTTCTTAAGTATTTATAATAAAATTATAATTTGTATAAGTGTCAGGATGTGTTAATCAAACCCGTCGAGAAATTCGAAGTTTCAAATAACTTCGAGATGTAAAAAGATATTTATTATACTTTCGTATAAAATGCTATTGCAATATATTTTTCGTAATATTACATAGAGAATTAAAAAAAGTTACCTTCAAATCTGCACTTTTAACAATTTTACACTGTATACAGATTTGTGAAATATAGCATCACTTGAGAATATGATAATTGTACATAAAATTGTTTTTTGCATTTCAAAAAAGAAATGATATATAAAACAACAAAATTAGTCAACACAAACAGAATACGCTTACATGTATGAAGATGTTCAACTCAAATTTAAAACTGCACCTAACAATGAGGTTTCTTCTTCTTAAAAAGTGTGATTGTGCCGTTTGATAAAAAATTAGTGTAATAATTTGCACAATTTGTGAGACCCTTTACATAATTAATAGTTTTATTGTTGTAATATTTTGAAATAAGCATTGCATTGTAATTATTATTTTTTTTCTTACGATTTTCGAAGTTTCCATTCTTTGTTGTGTGATGAACCGCTATAATTGTTTTTGTACCATCTATAACAACGAATCCTCTCTTCAAAGATTCTATAACCAAAAAATTGTCATAAGCCCGCCTTCCGATGACAACATCAGGCATATCGTCCCAAGGATAATTAGCACTTGTTATGAAATAATCTTCTGCCCATTCAGTAAACAATTTGCCTCTTTGTTTTGAAATATTCCTCAACAATTCAAAATTCTCAGCTGCCTGCATAGATATATTCGGGACATTAGTTCTTTGACCTATCATAATTACAGTATTGTTAAGCACATTAGTGATTTTGTCAATAGATAGAACAGTTTTTACCAATTCTTCCGTAAAAAGAATATCCCCGTTCGCAAAGGCATAGAAAGTCGATTTTGAAAGTTTCATGGCTTCAAGAAACATGTCCTTTAAAACCGGAATACCAATACCAGTTTTAAATACAGGATGAACATTCCAACCTTTATTTCGCACTCTAAAACTTAGATCTGTATTATTTGTGAAAAGTATTGGGAATATATATGGCTTCAATTTTGACCAGTTCACAACCGTTGTGTTTCGACAGAGATATTTTTCAACATCTTCTGACCATGTAGTAAACATTGTTACCACTGGGAATGAAAGGTTTTCTTCGCTCCTTAGAAATTCCATCGTGTTCTCCTCCTGTTTCAGTTTCTCAATTTTTATCTTTTTCCTTTGACTACTTGTTACATTTCTTTGTTTACTCTTTGTTTTCTCGTTGTGAAGTTTGACATTTAGTTTTCTTTTCACAACACCGTTAGCCTCATGACTGAATAAAGTGTCATCCACTAAACCAGAAGTCAGTTGATCATTTCTCATGATAAGAACATGCATATTAAAAGATTGTTTAACGCTTTCTAGTATTTGCTTGGATATCCTAATATTCCTGCTTGTTTGATAATACAAGTACATATATACTCCAATGGAAAATAAGGTAAGAATTACGATTTTAATATGCTTAAATTCGTTCACCATTTTAAATCATAGAGTCAGAAAAAAGTCTTACTTTTAACTAAATGACCTCACACTATAGCGGTGAAATTCAAAATAACATTTAATTTCCTCACGCATACAGTTGGTTTTTAGGCAATATCTATAAATTATTGCCACATCTCTTGGGCGGGCCAAGATACACGATAAAGTGTGAAAAGCTTTCTAATACCATGGAACCGCTACGTCACATACAAGGTAAGTGTGTATTTAAAGAGAAACACTGTATAAGTTCATTTCATTAAAGAAATATATTATCTCTTGAAATAATAAACGAAAATTAATAATCCAAATAAAATACGTTAATTCTCCATGCTTTATTGTTTTATATTTCAAAAAATTTATTCATTTATTTGATAGTTAATAAATACATGTAAACATAAAAATAAATACATAATAATTTATTTATTTAGTATAGTTTACATGCATAATACTTTCTTTGCTGTAGCTTAAGACGTACATTGTACATGTACTTAGTTGGTAACATATAGGTACTTTAAACTATGCATAATAAATTCAGGGAAAATGTATAAATGTGTGCATCAAATTGATAAGCTTAAAAAAAATAAAATTATTCAATGACAATAATTGGAATATTTGCTTGTTCAAAGTACATAAGTTTATTTATATACTTTGAGTATTTGTTAATTATTTCTAAGTAAAATGAAGTATACAGATTATAAATAAAAAGGAAGATAAAATTATGTTTTAAAGATATTCAAAATAATAAAATTAATATAGTTTATATTAATATAATAATTAATTGAAATTAAATGAATTTTAAAGAGAATGTTGATTTCGTCCTCTTATATTTTGGTATTTTACTTGAAAAAGATGGTAATCGTAATCTAACAACTATTAGTTCTATGATAAACGTGATCATTTCAATTTTTCTTTCGTCAACATCTCTTACTTATTATGCAGCAATATACTTTTATCACCTGGATACGGAGTTTATATCTGTCAGTTGATTCGATACGCAATTAGCATGCTCTACGTATGAACAATTTCTATAAACAAAGTACTATTGACAAACAAGTTTTTGAAACAAGAATTTCAGCAGTCTCTTGTAGAGTCATCATTTCGTAGATTCTTTGGTCGATACAAGGACCTTGTCAGCAAATACAGTTAATCAATGAGTCAAATGCCGACTGACGTTTTTTCATATACTACACTGTAATTGTTAGTCCATTATTTATACACTGCATTGACGGTGGATTTTTTCGTTATTTTCTGATCATGAAAAGGAGCACACGTTGGGTGTGACCAGTCGGCGGGGGATGATAACTCTTCCATAGCACCTGATCCTACATCTGATGTTTTGGAGGTCCATGTTTGCTCTGCTCCTATTTTGTATTGTTTTATAGACTTTTGATTTTGAATACTGTTGGTTATCTTCATATGTTTTATGGATGAAGGATATGGAGATAACGAACAGCATTCAATATCAAAGTCCATAAAACAATACAAAATAGGAGCAGAGCAAACACAGAGCTCTAAAATATCAGAGATGGGATCAAAGAGGAGTAGACATCTCCTGCTAACCGGTCACACCCGCCGTGTGCTCCTTGTCATGATCGGGAAATAATGGACTAACAATTAGTATGAAAAACGTCAGTCTGTATTTGACTCATACGGAGATAACGAACAGTATTCAAGATAAAAGGTCCATAAAACAATACTAAGTAGGAGCAGAGGAAACTCCGACCTCCGAAACATCAGAGGTGGGATCAGGTACCATGGAGAAGTGAGCATCCCCAACCGACCGGTCACACTCGCCGTGTGCTCCTTGTCATGATCGGAAAATATCGAAAAAAAATCCGTTGTCAATTCAGTGTATAAATAATTGACTAAAAATGAATATGAAAAACGTCAGTCAGCATCTCACTCAATGATAAATTGTATTTCCTGACAAGGTTATTGTATCGACCATAAAACTTTCGAAATGATTACTTTAAACGAGACAAATGGTATTCTTGTTTCATCAATTTGTTTGTCAATAATTTACCTCGTTTTAGAAATTGTTCATACGTGGAAGATGCTCTTGCATATCAAATCAACTGAAATGTATTAACGCCGTATGCAGGTGATGAAGGTATATTGCGGCATAAGTAAGGGAAGCTGACGATAAAAAAGTTAAAATCATCACATTTATCATAAACCTTGGTTGTTAGATTACCATTAACGTCTTTTTCAAGTAAAATATCCAAGCATGAAACAGATGTGTCCGACTCTGTGGTATCTTTTATCTCAAGCCCACCAGGATATATAGTATCGGCATAAGAATGGAAATTACCATTGTTAATTGACAGTACATCGTCGATATATCTAAATGTTAAATTGAAGGCTACAGCAAGTGTTTTCTTCTTTTCACTCATAAGATTTTGCACAAATTCTGCTTCATATGAATGCAAAAAAAGGTCTGCTAATAACGGAGCGCAAATGGTGCCCGTGGGAATGCCAATAGATTGTTGGAAGACCTGGTGTCCGAAAACCAAATAGATATTGTCAATCAGAAACTCAAACATCGTTTTGAATTCAACTTCAGAGTACTTGTGTGTGCAATCAGAATGTGTTTTAACAAAATAATTTTGCAAATGACCAATCACCAAGTAAGTAAATTTACGAGTTACATTTTGTTTGAAAAAGCAGCTGTCAATGATATCAAAAAGCCTGGACTTTAATTTATCATGGGTACATGTAATGGTTGTGTATAAAGTTGTAAAGACGTTTTAAGCTGTTGATTTTGGTAAAATCTTGTGATGTCAAATTGTCCAAAAGTTCTTTGGAATGTTTAAGAATCCGAATCTGATTCATACCACTTCTTGAATATATTGTTGAACAGTACTCTTGAAGTTTTTTTCCTTCACTACTGTCAATGTCTTAGTGAGGAGTAAAGAAAGAGGCTTTGTTGAACATTTACTGGAATCCATTAAATGTGAATAAGAATACTACTACACATTTTCTAATTGAATATTAATCATTGAAATATATAGAGAAAACACACAGTATTCAAGATCAAAAGTCCATAAAACAATACAAAATAGGATCAGAGCAAACACGGACCTCGAAAACATCAAAGGTGGGGTCAGGTGCCATGGAAGAGTGAGCATCCCCTGCTGACCGGTCACACTCGCCGTGAGCTCTTTGTCATGATCGGGAAGTAACGGACAAATCTGTCGTCAATTCAGTTCAAATATAGTTTTGAATAGTTTGTAGGCGAAGTAATTCATTTTTAAAAGTTACTTTTTACAGAGTTTACGAAAGATAAAAAACTAACTATGTATATTCAATAGATTTTATTAAAAAAAAATGTCTGTACAATATTCAAAAGACGTCACAGGTAAAAGATACAACAGGCAAATAAAAAAGTGAATGAATATATTTATATTTTTAAAATCTCACAAGAGAATTTTAATTCTTTCTTCTGTACATTTCTAGAAACAAAATGATCAGAACGTTTGTGGTACAAGTTAATTATGTTAATAAAATCGTATGCTTATTTTCTATACTGAAACGCAAAGGAAACGTATCATCTAAATTTTTGGGTGAAATGATTATATATAATATTGTAAAAAATTATGTATCAAAAAAGTATGGATACCTTAAATTTTGTAAATGTCGGTAATTTAACTGTCAAACGATTTTCATACCATCATTGGAAGTTTAATTGGATTCTGCTTAACAGAAATCAAAAATTACATGTTTAACAAAACATTTGGCAATATTATGGAGCTTCACGGGTTTGTATCCAATAATCATAAGCAATGCAGCAATATTCCGAAAAATAAATTTTCATTTCGTTTCCCGTAGCGATGCTAAGGCCTTCAACCAATGACTTTAGTACGCATTTCCATTACGCTAGCTAGAATATTTAAAAATAAAGGTAATGGAGAATTTCTGATGCAGAAATTCGTTACATTATACGCCTCAACAGGCTGTAACGTATTATATGCATTAATGACAGTCCGTGGACCGGAAGTTCAAGTGTTTGTGCACTGCGCTAGGTCAGGAAAAATTCGACTTAATCATCTGAAAAACAGGCATTTAAAAAAGGCAAAGAATAATTCCTTTGCTCAGTTCTCAATATTGATGAACCAACTGCATCGTAGAAATTAAGGGGGATGTACGGCCACCTTTAGTGCTGTGAGAACAAAATGTAAACATTTCTTCAAATGGCTAAAATACATCATATTTTGATCAAATTTTAAGTCCTTATGATAAAGATACAATAAATATTCATAACTGAATGCATGTTGTGCATATATAATCTATACTTTTGCAGAAAAATGCTTTTGATATGCTCCTTAGAACTGCGCAGCTATAGAATTCAGCAGAGCCTTAAAAAATCCAAAAAAATATGCAAACTGTGCATCAATGTTCTCTCTACAACCATTTGTTGAGAAAATGTCTAAATTTTGCACTTTTAAATGATAATTTCAAGTTCAAAACAAGGTATCGTTGTCTTCAAAAAGAGTGTAAAGAACCATGAAAGTAGTTCATGGATAGCAGCACGTGGTTTATTTTTAGCACAGAATTTTGTTTTCCAGACCTCTTCTTAATATGGAGGGACATAACAATCTTTAAATGTAGAAGAGAATTACAGTTGCAAAATATTTCAAATAGTATGAACACTTTTAAAAGAGGAAATAAGTTATAGTATGGCTTGAAGTAATTTATTTAGTATTATTATCGAACAGTTGTTAAATAATGTACTTATTGATATCAAAGAAAAAAATCTTAAACTCTTTGATTCCAGGTAAGGAAAAATGAGCACCATCAAAGTTAAGAATCAAGAGTTTGTAAGTTTTCCACAGATAACTTATAATATATATCAAAATTTTAATTATCACCAATGAAACACAAAGAAATTAAACACATAAAATCGATATGAATGACCTACTAGTACGAGGGGTGATCAAAAAGTTCGCGAACTATCTTTATATCTACAAAACCACAATTCAGATTAGAAACAAATTTGGTGCACACATAGCCAAAAACAAGTTCTATAAAATAGCACATGCTGAATAAAGTTTTGCTCATGATGACGTCATTATGCAGGTTCTTGTGACGAAAAATGGTTGCCTCAGTGGAACTCGACTAAGTGGAAACGACTAAAATATTTATGGTACTAGTATATCTTAAAAATGCCTTTGAAGTAGCATATAAGAATTTGTTCATAGTTTATTAAGACAAATAACTTCCTACAAATTCAATCAATGATTGGATAGATCGTTTTAGTGAAGGAAGGCAGATGGTTAAATATGATACTTGTTATATTGCCCAGTGATATATTAGCAAATTTGAAAAGGAATGTGTTTTTAATTAAGCAATATGCTATCAAAGACCTCCAATTTACACCTTGAAAAATATTTGAATATTTCAACAATAATATAACTATCAAAAACCTAAGATATATCGTTTACTTTTTGATCATCCCTCGTATACTCTGTCAAATAAACATTTACAATTTTGATTTTAGCGGAGCAACATTTGAAAAGGAATGAAATCATTCAGAGTGGGTTAGGAGATTTAATGAATAAAAAACTTTTTCTATTTGCCCTGTTTGTCAAAATCACAATTTTACAGAGTAAAGGAAAAAAATCAACATTAATAAATATTTTATACCATCTTTAAAATGATGTTTGGTGGTCCTCCCAACTCAGAGAAAAATTATTGGGTCCGTATTTATAGGTGAGAAAAAAAAAATTCCTAAAATTTTAAACATATTCGTTGACGGAAGAAAAAAAAACAACATGTTATAGGATGTAAAAAAAAATTGAGTCGTGCCATTTCTAGGCAGTAGATCGGGAGAGAGGGCAACCAAATATTTTTATAACAAATTGTCTTATAAGGCTAGTACATATACGTTCCATCACATACTTCATTGGCGTCGGAAGCAAATTGAAAGTGGGGGGGGGGGGGCTAAGTGTAAAAAAAAAATTTTTTTTTACCTTCAAAAAAACCTGACAAGCAAAAAAAAAAAAAAAAAGGAAATGTCTTATTTCCCAAACACGAAAATCCTATTTCGTGGGCGGGGGTAGGTTAGGTTCGAACTCCAGTACCAAAAATTTTCTTCCAAACACCACCACTTTCCCCATTGTTAACCTATACTAAGACGTATCTGTGGAAAGTGGGGGGGGGGGGGCTAAACCTACGAAGATATGTTCAAAGATATGTTCAATGTCTAGACTAAGTATATACATGTATTTGGAAAAAAAAGTGGGGGGGCTAAGACCCCCCCTAGCCCCTCCCGGTTCCGACGCCTATGTACTTAGTAATGCAAAATTTTTGAATCTTTGGCACTATTTTGAAAAACAAACATAGGATTTTTTTGGGGGGTGGGGGTGGGGGTGGGGGTAGCCTCTCATTTTTTTGCGTGATAGACATAGCATATGCATTGGACTTTTCTTTGCAAACATTGTGCTTGCTTCTAAATTTCAAAGAAACAACTCAATATATTTTTTCAAGCTTCGTATGTTCAGTGAGCGAGAGCTTACAATGTTGTCAACATAATGAGACATGATGCGTTTTTATGTCCAAACATTACTCCATACAATGTGTGGTTCATTGCAAACAATCTAGCTATTTATGTGAGGTGCCTGAAGGAAATCCTGTAACTGCCTATTTTTTCTATCTAACTGCTAAACAAAATAGACACATGTACCAACTTTTCGAATGTAAGACATGTAATTACAATTTGTTTTTCATGCACCGCATATTGTTTAACATTTTCAAATTAAATGCTAAGCATCCTCCTTGCAGTGCCCCATTTGAAAGTAACTTCTATCGCCACAGAAAAAAGACCCGCCGTAATCACATATGTTTCCCAGATAGCATGACTACGTTGGGACAATGTTGGCCCAATGTAACACACTTTGTTGGGCCGACGTTGGCAGCCAACGTTGGCGCAATGTCTAAGTGCACTGTGGCCCTTTGTTGGCCCAACATGTTGGGGCGATGTTGGGCCAACGTTCTAATGTATTTTTGTAATCGTAGGGCCAACATTAGACCAACATTGTACATGGCATGTTATAGAAGGGCCAATGTTGGGCCAATACCAGTAATGTCATGTTAATATATTATCGCAATACCGACATTATGCCAACATACTTTATAGCATTGTTAGTGAAGGGCCAACGTTGGGCCAACAATAAATAGCTACGTAAGTATAGAGGCCAACATTTAGCCAACAATAAACGGCTTACGGAGAAAGTGTAGGGCCAACATTGGGCCAACAATAAATGGCTAGGAAAGTGTAGGGCCTACACTGGTCCAACACGGTGGAAAAATTAAATTGATGACACAATGCATGACTAATATTTGATTTACAAAGAATAAAAAATGCCATTTGCAGACAGAGTAAAATGCATGTATATTCACGTCATCCACAACATGGTTCGCATTATTCTAGTAAACTCCATATGATGTGAATTTCAGATTGACATTCAAAATACTCTTTCTTGAATAATACATATCATAATGATTTTTTCAGGAACATTCTGATAAGAAAATAAAAAAAAATCCATGTATTGGCTATTGATTTTAATAGTTGATGTTTTTATATTTTTAAATCTATTATAATTACAATTAAATGTCAAGCAATCCTTCATATTATTAATTTAAACAAAGTTTTCATTCTTTTTCTTTTATTTACTCAGTGTCATTTGCACTTTCTCCTCCTTTTTCATTCTCTTTCCTTTTCTCTTCATCTATCCTCTTCCTCTCTTCCCTTTTTTCCGTCCCCTTCCCGGTCACTGGTAGAGTGAAACCAATCTTTAACAATGGCGCAAATTTCGCTGTCTGTCGCTGCCGCTGTTAGCCTGTTTTTCGGACAGTCCTTCAAAGTAACAAATTTGTAGACATATTGATGACATACTTAATTTTATAGGCTTTAAGTTCTTAAATTTGTGGCCTACTGTTCATTTTGATCAATTAATTTGTACACCTACAACTGAGAGGTGAAAAACAATATTTCCAGCTTTTTAAATGGGACAAAATAACAACTTATACGTTTAAATTTACTAATTAAAAAACTAAATAATTAAATAATGGGGGATTCTTTCACCCCTTCAGAATAAAGTAAATAAAATAATTCTTACTGGTTACTATATACTTGATTCCAATTGATCCGAAAGGCAGGGTCATTGGCAAAAAGGTAGGATAAGAGTCTTATCACAGTGGACTTTACATTTTCTCCTCCAGTTGTGCATAAATTCTTTACCTAAAAGTAAATGCTAACACATTAATTGTGTATATAACTTAAAAGTTTTAAGACAAAACTTTCACCTTGAAATATTTGATTACCCTTATACTGAACCAGATCTTTTGTGTTTGAACTTAAACATTAATGTGCATGTGTGTACGATGTCTGTATAAAAAGGCAGATAGCAAACACTGGACTGGAAAGTTTGACAAAATCAAAGCAAATTATAGAATATACTTACATATATTGTCTAGCGAAGCAGTATATCCAAATTCCTTTGTTCTAACAAATGCAATACGTGTGCACCAAGCTGCTCAAATGCGAAATTGTGAAATGGTTACACGTGCTGACCATCCTGATATATCAGATTTCGCAGTCACCGAGGAAACTGGTCAGTCTCCTGCTGTGAGAAGCAACGATGATGTCGACCTAATTATTTAAGCAGTGAATTTTGCTCTTATCTCAGAATATGCCCCCCTAAAACCAGCACTTTAGCGCAATTATGTAATAGATGTTCCTTAGATTTTATACAAGTCTGTAAATTGTTGATTGAACATAAACTAGTAAAAAAAACGAACACAAACTAAAAACAAACACAAAAATGAAAGCAAAATAAAAAAAGGAACAAAAAGAGAGAAAGAAAATAAAACTAGAGTTACTGTGAGCAATGAGCTCACTAAATAATACCCCCCGCC
This sequence comes from Saccostrea cuccullata, assembly GCF_032062105.1. NCBI lineage: Eukaryota > Metazoa > Mollusca > Bivalvia > Ostreida > Ostreidae > Saccostrea > Saccostrea cuccullata. The sequence continues at coordinate 26,399 of NW_026934111.1, read as the reverse complement.
TCCCATATGAATATAATGGCAGTATCTATGGTTTGCTTTGGAAAATCCAAAATATATGTCAGATCAAAAAGTAAAATAGGAGGTGCACAATGGCAATATGTAATAAACATTCTTTGAAAGTTTCATTAAATTTCCTTCAGTGGTATGAGAGGAGTTGCGGATAAGAGATGGGTACCCCAAAGCGTAACAGACGGACGGACGGACGGACAGACGGACGGACGGACGGAATTAACGATTACTATATACCCGCTCGCTTTTCAAGCGGGGGGTATAAAAAAAGATTCATGTACTTGATAATTGCTCCCAACTGCAGTTTTAGCTAGGGTAAATATAAATTCAATAACGCTTAAAACCCTAGCTAGATCATAGACCCCCTCCCTGGCTGGATCAGACTACCGGCTGGGCTAACACTTAGTATTTTCTACATTCTTTTATTTCATATTAACGTTGGGCCAACGTAGGTAAATGTATTATTCCAACGTCAGAATAGAAACTGTAGTAAAGCGCTAATTGCATAGTGGGGCTAATGCTGGGCCAACGTTATATCTTAACTATTTTTAAACACCATCATTTAGATATATTACATATACGTTGGGCCAACATTGGTCCAGTGTGGTGAGCCCAACATGCAGAAAACTTAATTATAGCATATTCTGCACATGAAGGGTCGTCGTTGGACAATGGTTGTATACCCAATGATCTTGGTCACTATGGATAAGGGAACATTTAAAATGTTGGGCCAACGTTGGTTCAATGCAGTTATTCCCAACGTTAAAAAATACAGGAAAGCTCAGATTTATTACATAGCGCCATTGTTGGGCCAACATTGTCTTCCCAACTTACATTTGATCAAAATAAAAAAGCACCCTATTGGCATTGGCCCAACGTTGGGCCAACGTTAAGTGCCCAACATAGTCATGCTATCTGGGTTAGGACATGTTTTATCTTTTCTCTTGAGTTTTAAAGAAACCAACAAATCATCAAGACTTGTTCCCTGAAAAATTAAATATCATCATGGTAATAAACGCATCTATCCACAGCAGATATATGCACATGCCAACCACGTGCTCAGTGGAATGATATTATCGAGGAAACTCGAGCTGTAAACAGAACAGATTTTCCCGATTTGCTGGAGTGGGGTTAAAATCGCTTTTTTTCATTAATCAGACGATGCAATGCAACAAATAAAAGTAGTGAGTAATATAACCTAACGATTATTACTTAGTAATTTCTTGTCTTGATGTTATTATGGTCGCATTTATTCTAAAACCAATGCTATTCGAACTCTGTGTGACAGAGGAATGGCGGACGAAATAAACACATGGCCTCAGGAAGACACCCATATGAAAAATCAAATTTTCAAGAATTATGGATAATGACAAGAAAAAAGCGAAACAAATGGTTGTAGCCATATTATCAATGAATCAAACTAACGCTATATTCAATGCATTTTTCATCTCGTGAATGCTGTAGCTGCACAGTTCTAACGTGTCTGATTAATTTCCTCCTAATTAAAACAAAATAAACTTAATTATTAACTGATTTTGGTCTCTAACAGTAGGTAATTAGTGCATTAGCACTTTGAGTAACTTTGGGCTAGTTTAGTAGAGTATTAAGCGCATTCTTGGTATTTCTTATTTTACACCAGACTAGATCCAATATGGCTTGTACATCCCCCTTAAACTGCAATTGTTGTGTAGGGCAGTCTTGCACGCTTTATTTGAATGGCTAGGACCGGTGTTTTAACAGTGATGTGTTACTTTCTAAAGTTAAAAGATAATCATTAAACATTTTTATCAAATTCTGATGTTCTGAAAAGTAAGATTAGCTTACTGTATTCATTTTTCGAAAATTGTAAGGTAAAAAATTCAAATATATATAGATTACTGCTTGTTGCCTTTCTTTTGCGTTTCAGTATACATAATTATGTTTATCTTGTTTTTATACGAAGGTGAACATGGTAATTTACATAACACTTAAAAAATGGTCTCATAAAAAATTAAATACATGTATTCAGATGCAAATAAACTGGGGAATTTAATAAATCAATCTAAATTGAAGTTCTCCCAATAAACAAAACAGATTGCAGTATTAGAAGAAAATTAGATTGAGTTAATTTTAAACTTTGTGATATGGACTGCACTGTTATACATGCATAAAAGAGTCGATATTGATAACCTGTATTATGTAACACTAGTATCACGATGATGTTTTAGCGATTTTTTTTTAAAGATTTTATCACATGTCAACTTCCCACTTCACATGACGCAAACAAAATATTTTATTAAGGTCCATTGACCCTCTGTTATAAATTTCACAGAAACAAACTCAGACGCACAGAAAGACATACTTAGTTGACGTAAAGCGTTCATCATGATTAGTAATCATTCTATTTACTGCTAAGATAGAAAGTAGTAGGTGTTCTGTCAAGCGGAATCCTATAGATACAACGTGGAAGTTACCACTAAATTCATAATTATCAAATACCGTTATGCCTTTCAGTTGTTTCAGACATTTAAAGCTCTAAACATTACTATTTTCAGAGGTCTCTGGTTTGAAAAGGACCTAGATGTTGTTTACTCAAATTTTGCGTTAGCACTATTTAAAAATAACTTTTCATTATTATAAGATTTAAGGTTTTTTCCATTGAAAATGCAAATACAAGTAAGTGGAGCCTCATTTATCCAGATGCTTTGACTCCTAGTCAATTTGTCCGGATATGTGAAGTGTCCAGATACCTGAATCACCAGATCAACAAGACAAAGTAATGTTAAAAAAATTCTGTTCAGATTAAAAACTGTCCGGATACTGAAGCATCTGGATATCTGGCATCCGGATATCTGAAGGTCCACTTTACCGAGCTAAAAAAGACCATTCCTCAAACAAACCTTACCAATTTATTCTATGACCATGAAGTAAAAATAACACTACTATTCTTCCGTCATATAACAATATGAACAATCATTTGGGGTTTTATTTATAAATTTGTTTATAAAAAACTTTTTTTATGTTTTCATTTTCGAGTGAGACAAAAACAACTCTGACATCACACAAAAACTTCCATAAGTGACATAGAATATTTATTTTACAGCATCTCGTCTACTAAACACGTAAAATAAAAAAAAATATTTTTTTGTAATTCCAGCTTCTAAAAATACATCAACATGCATTGATTGTGGTCTGTTTCTTTGTATATTTTTCTAGGTCTTCCCAGGTAAACAATGTGCACTTGATCTTACTGCACTGAGAAATCATATACTCAGTACATGTATGATGTCACTAACTTAATAAGCATAAAGAAATAGAGACGTGGATCACTAAATTTCATATTTTTTTTTTATATCTACACGATCATTTAAAACTCTACATTAACATAATTTTACATTAAATGTTTAAACTTAACATGTTGAATAAAAATTTCACAAAAATAATGATGTTTTTAACAACGTTTAGCACCTAATATTAACAGTGACTATGACATAGTAAATTCAGCCATGTGACATGTGTCCTAGCTGTCTCCCTTTAAAATACAATATTCAACGTTCAATGATAGTTAGACAATTAGATTGCTTTTATCAGTACTCTGTCAGTTGTTGTTTTATGGTATTTGTTTTTAGAGAGAGCCAGCCAGCCACTGAAGAGGGAGCTGTTCTCTTTCAAAAATACTGCAAATCAACTTTAAAATTTATTTACGTGCAAGAAATATTTACGAGCTGAGATTTGTAGGAGCCTTGTCATCACGGATATTTCTCGCCTTGAACCAGTCCTTAAAGCCAACAGATCAAAAAAAAGGCTTATTGCCAAAATTTATTGTTGCGAACTAGTTTTCCCCAGATAAATCGTAAAATAAAGTCTTCGCAATAAAAGTCGGTTTACAGTAATTACAAGTAAATGGAAGAAAATCAATACTCAAGTTAAAAGATAATTATAAATAAAATATGCAGATTAACATTGAAATCTCTTAGATAAAACAATAGTGCTAACTAAAAATAAAATATCTGTGAAAGACTTTACAACTTTTAAACAATTAAAACATGTAAAATAAAACAACAGAAATGAATAAATTTAACAATATAAATATAAATCTATCTTATCCTGAAGATGGCTAACAAGCCCAGGGGCCACAGCGCTCACCTGAGCACATCGGCTAGGAAAAAGCACATATCAGATCAGAACTGAAAGTTTATTGAGGTTGGGGGGGGGGGGGGCTTGAATTTTAACACTCCAGGGGATCATGATTTGAATGAACTAGAGTTCACACTACCTGAGGATGATTCCATATAAATATTACTAATCATGGTTTTAAAGTACTTGAAAAGAAAATTTATAAAAGTTTTCCCTATATATTCCTATGTAAAACTATGGTCGGCCATTTTGGCCCCACCCTAGCCCCGGGGGTCATGATTTGAACAAACTTGAATCTACACTACCTCAGGATAATTTTACATGAGTGTCATCTTCCCTGTCTCAATGGTTCTTAAGAAGAAGATTTTTAAAGATTTTCCCTATATATTCCTATGTAAAACTTTGATCGGCAATTTTGGCCCCACCCTACCCCTGGGAGTCATGATTATAAGAACTTGAATTTACAGTACCTGAGGATGATTCCACATGAGTTTCATCTTTCCTGACCCAGTGGTTCTTGAGAAGAAGATTTTTAAAGATTTTACCTGTATAATCCAGTGTAAAAATTTGATCAGCCATTTTGGCCCCACCCTACCCCCGGGGGTCATGAATTGAACAAACTTGAATTTACATTACCTGAGGATGCTTCCACACAAGTTTCATCTTTCTTGGCCCAGTGGTTCTTGAGAAGAAGATTTTTTAAAAATGCCAGTAATTTTTCACTAATTCATAATTATCTCCCCTTGGAAGAGGACATAGCCCTTCATTTGAACAAACTTGAATCCCCTTCACCTAAGGATACTTTGTGGCAAGTTTGGTTGAAATTGGCTCAGTGGTTCTTGAGAAGAAGATGAAAATGTGAAAAGTTTACGACAACAACGACAACAATTACAACGACAACAGACAACGGACATTTTGATCAGAAAAGCTCACTTGAGCCTTCTGCTCAGGTGAGCTAAAAACTGAGGATACATTTCAATCATCCTTAGAAATACTAGACTCATATGATACATGTATACATCTATCTTATCCTTATGATGGATCACTGAGGATGCATTTATCTTTTCCTTAGGAATGATAGTCTAAGACTAGTATACATGATACATGTATAAAGTCTGAGGTTATATTTATCTCATCCTTAAGAATAATAAAACTAGAGAATACATTTATCTCGTCCCTAGGAATGATAGACTCTGATAACCTCTGTGATGTCTTTCCTACAGATCGGACATCCGTCCCGTCGGTTGTGTAACATTTTAGAACACTCGTAACACGTGATCATGTGATGACAGGGACACAGTAAACAATCCCGGGCTTTGTTCATACAGATTCCACACTCTGTGTCTACTGTGGTAGACTCGCGGCGATTCTCCTTCACCGGTGCCACATTACCGTCGTGTGACAGAACCGGGATCTTCTTCTCAAACATACACGGGATTCCAGAGGAGTTCAGTAACTGCTCTACTCTCACTGAAAGTTAAAACAAAACAAATTATAATCTTCCTTTGTTTTAATATTTTGTGAAAAATATGGGGCAAGAATCAGGAAAAAAGTTTCTTATCCAAATAATTGTATGTTGTGAATTAGAAGTGCAAGTAGGTCAAAGTGGCCTAAGTTTGCAATTGTATGGCTTCGTTTACCTATAACATTCAGAAATAATGCACATTTTTTGTCTTCTCTCTCTAACATAATTTAGTGGCAATGCTTTTCTCTCTCTTTGATAATAACTTGCATGCTCCTCTCTGTCTCTCTCACTCTTTCTGTTGTGTATGAGTATTTCATAATTAACATCTCCTTCTTTGTCTCTTCTCCCTCCCTCTCTAATATTAACTAACATGCTTTTCTTTCTTCTCTCTCTCAGTCTCTCTCAATCTCTGATGTAACTCACCTGATTCTTTCTTTCTCCCTTTCTCCCTAATTATTAACTTACAAGCTTTTCTTTCTTCTCTTTGTTCTTCAGATAAAATCAGAGGATGGTTTCCAGATCTAAAAAATAATGTCTTTCCCATCCTCTCTAGCATCACACGAACTGCAAGATATACATCAAAAAATTAAATTTCCACATGTAACTATAAATGAATTAAACAAATATTATTAATTAATCATATCTTGTGTACTTCTTGTGAACTGCTTTCCTTACTTACACTGTACTGTATATTCTCATAGATGTTTGCCTTGTTTTAATTTTCCAAGAAAACCAAAATTTCGTATTCTACTTTAAACTTATTAAATAATTATGTTCTATAAATTAATTTATTTTTTTCCAATTTCTAATAAAACTCAGTTATAACAAAGTCACTGGGACCTGTGAAATTACTTCGATAATCCATATTTCATTATACATGTATCTGTATTGATCCAAGAAAACTTTGCTATATCTATGAATTTGCAATATCCCTGTTCATACTAAAACACATTTAATTGTATAATATTATTTACAAATAAAGTAATGTTAGTTTACAGTTATTTATCGTGTTACCTTTCTGTATTGACTTCTGTGCTGTAAAGCTTGCGGGATTTATTTCCACCTCAGGAATGTAATACACAGGATAAAGGAAACGCAGGCCTAGTGATCTCTACAAAACAAACAAGATTCAAAGCTATTACAATACAGGTATAGAAAAGTTATCACTCTTATCAGAGGGTTGATCCCCCTGGCTGCTACACATATATGTATATATATATATATGTAGTTGCTTAAAGCAATAAGAGCTTGATTTTTGAGAATTTTATTTTGCTGGTAATGTACGTGTTATTAGGATTAATCTGTATGTAATCTAAACCCTTATGATCAATAAAACCAAAATAAAGTTTAAAAATGTTTCAGAAAAATATTTCTGAACAACCGAATATACAGCATTACCGGCCGGTATATAAGAAATCAGTATTGTGCAGGATGACAATAATTCAATTTTGCTTCAATCAATGCGTAAAAAAGATTCTTTTATAGCAAATATGAACAACAGAAGTTTATAAAAGTTCTATTTTTATTTTTAGTGAGCCATAATTTTAGCAATTTCAGTACCCTTGCTAATAATGCCAATATTAAATCCTCGCAAAAAATTCTGCTTATATGGTATGTCCTTTCGCAACAATTTATGAAAAAGCTTGCCTAAGACTAAATATACTGCGCACACTAAAATATAAATTAAAGAGAGACTCCTTAATCAAAATATATCTATCATCTGTTCGACCAGTAGTAGAATATGGGGATGTGGTATGGGATAATTGCAATGAAGAACAATCTAAATTATTGGAGAGTGTGCAGGTGGAAACTGCAAGAATAATTACAGGCATTAGGTGTAATACATCAAAAAGTAATTTATATAAAGAGTTGGGATGGGACACTTTAAGTTCAAGAAGAGAAAATCATAAGCTCACATTGATGTATAAAATACTTAATAATCTTACCCCTGATTATATGAATAATATGCTTGAAGGATGTATGCCAATCCAGAATAATTATAATTTGCGCAACCCTAATTCATATCGAATCCCAATCATTAGAACAGTGTCATACTACAATAGCTTTGTACCTTCCACAATATCCTTGTGGAAAAATTTATCTGATGATTGTAAAAACTCCCCTACATTACAAACTTTTAAGAATAAATTAAACTCTACCACTCCTATCCAGAAAAATAAATATAAACTTTACAATTATGGTAATAGAATTGAAAACATAATACACTGCCAGTTAAGAAATAAATGTAGTAACCTTAATGCTGATCTTTTCAAAGATCACTTAAACGAATCACCAACATGTACAAATTGTGGATATCAAAACGAGAACTCACTGCATTTTTTCTTGTATTGTCAACAATATACCTCACAACGACAATTACTGATTAAATACATGAATGAAAATAACATACCAATTAATATAGAAAACATATTATATGGTGTAGACTCACTAACTCTGGATAAACATTTTTCATTTTTTGATCATGTACATACCTTTATAAGAACCTCCAAGAGGTTTTCATTGAAATTTTAGTTTATTATGATATTCTATGGGAAATATAATATTTTAGGTAAACTGCTCTGTTAGGGAATTCTTCCTACTTTGGGACAACAACAATTGCTCAAACATATGTTTTTGTTTTTTGTTTCTTTGTTTTTCTTATTTTTTGGTTTTTTTTTTCCTTTTTTGTTGTTTATATTTGATTATATAATTATTATTTTTCCTATCCATTTGTTAAATTATTTTTTTTTCTATTCATTTCTCTCTCTCTCTCTCTCTCTCTCTCTCTCTCTCTGAATTAATTCTAAATATGTACCAATTGATAATCTACTCTTCATACATTTCTTTCAATGTTTACATGTACTTGTAATTGCATGTACCTTGACCTATGGAGAGAACGATCATAGGCATTTATGCCTGCTGTTCAATCCATTTCTTTGTGAATAAAATATATTTTAAAGTATGTCCTTTCAACCACCAGCTAGTATTCCCTTTAATTACCACCTTGTTTTTAAGTCATTACCTAGGTAAGGGAATTAATGCTACACATGTATAATTGTATATATACTATGATTGGCTAGGTATTATTATAATTTAAATACAGAACATTCTCACCTCTTTGTTCAACACACCAGACATGACATCATCAATGTTTAGTCGCAGTGTGTTACTTCCAATAATGGCATCACTTTTACATATATGAGAGACCCCTACAATCAACATACAGAGAATAAATATTGCAACACAACAGAAATCAAACAAAATGTTTTCCTTGAAATAGGTGATTAATCCCCAGGCATATTGATATATAAAAATAACTTGTGTGTAATTTTGAAACAATATTTTTTTTTTACATATAAATATATAGATACACATATGCATGTAGATGTATCTGTTATACTTTTATCATAATTATGGAGTAAAAGTGGGTCAAATCCATGAAATACTTTTTTCCATATATTTTTTTAAATTATTTTAAAGCCACTGCATTAAAAATGCAATTAAAAATACCTTTTCAATGAATGAAATATTTTAACTGAATCTTCCTTGGATAAAATTTAATAGTCACTTAATCATGTTAATTATTTAACATTCTAAATTCATGTTTGAACTGATTTCAAAGTATGAGACATTTCTTTTAATTTGAAACATCAAAGATATAAAATCATGGTAAATTAAAAGCATAAATGCCAGTTGTTAATTAGAAAAGTCAATATTTAGAAAAGGCATAAACCATATATAGTTCTTGGTTTAAAATATACTAAATGACACCCCGTCTCTCCTTTATTGGTAATAAATGTGCTTAAGACCTTAAACATTATGTTTTTATAAAAATATAATAAAGTGGCAGACATATCTTTTTTTTAACTTACTTTCCAGTAAATCTTTCTTGATCTCTAAATCCTCTTTCACAGCCTCAAAAATAAACTCAGCGTCACTCACAGTTTCTTCTAGGCGGCTCATACACAGGACCTGACCCTGTGTCAAAGGTCAAATACAATGAATGTTATTATTAGCATTTTGATTAGGGGTCATACTATAATATGTACACGTAATATTTATCAATTGAAACAGACTACAGTTTGAGGTTTTATGAAGAAAATCTCTGTGAACCTTGTCTCAATTTTTTTAATGCATTCTTCTGATTTCTAATTTGCATTTTTTATCAAGTGCAATGCTCAATTTGGTTAGGCCATTTCTTAGGGGAAGTATAGCTGCAGATCTGTAGCGTTATGGTTTTATATATTTGTCTTTGACCATAACGCTACAGATCCAGTAATGCAAAAAATGTGCAATTTACGGTGCAATATTTCATATTTTTTGAGCACTTTTGGGGAGATTTTCTCCACTTTCTACCATTGGTCAATCAACTACCTTTCACTCCATAATTCTAGTACTAGGCACACTATTTAACTAATCTGCATATTTTATTCATCTCCCAACCCTTTATAATCATGATATTTGTCTCTACAAGTGATAAACTTGCTAGATTAAAATTATTTGTTAAACTGCTGAAAATTCACTTCAAGTACGTTTATTGCCTGTAGAGACAACTATAAATGATTGGGAAGTGGATAAAATAATTATATATATATTGGCTACAGAATGCGTCTAGAATTATGGCGTGAAAGGGAGTTGATTGACCAATGGTAGAAAGTGGAGAAATTCTCCCCAAAAGTGTGCAAAAAATGTTGCGCCATAAATTGCACCTTTTTGCATTACAACCATAATGCCAATCTCTCACCAGAGGGCGCGCTCCGCTTACACCTCTGTTGTCGTCTAAAAAGTAGCGCGGGTTGTCAAATAATTATTTGTCAACAAAAATTGTTAGACATTGATTGTTTTGTATGATTTCTCAATGATGTTACGTGTTTTAAGCTCTCTGGTAGTAATTGAATATTTCCTGACTTTTGTCTCCTTGGTTTCAAAATGAAAATATGTGTAAAAATTCAGAACAAAATAGTGCCGTATATATTGAAGCTATTTTAATATATATATAAATTTTGAAAGAACAAAACAAGTGCTACAGATTGATATTTCTAATTTCATTTAAGAAAAAATACCAAGTTGGTGGAAATCTATAATTTATTTACGTTTTACAAGATTCTTGTAATTTAGACGATAACAGAGGTGTTGGAGCGATGAGCGTAAAACGCCCTCTGGTGAGAGATTGCCATAATGCTACAGATCTGCAGCTTAGGGAAGCACTGCTTAATTACCACAAAATTCTTCTGAAACAGAATGCCGTCTTCCCTGAGCTGTTTCTTGTCATCTTCCAGAACATTAAACACGGAATTCAGAGCCGGAATATTGATGTCCCAGACATTCACTCGGTGACCATGATAAGCCAGCTCACCTAAAGGGAAAAAATACCATTAATTTAACATGTTTAACTTGCATCTTGCTATCCATGCAGTATTTAATATTGTCTGCAGCAAGCTTTTTATTTAATCATTTAAACACAACCTTTACTCAAGCCTGAGTGAAATGCCTCCATTCACTCCACTTTCCAAATTATAGATATTCATTTCAAAGGCTGTTCAAGCTATGCATGCAGTCATGTCGACGTAAGAGGAATTTCGGATTACATGGTCAATGGCCATGACTCGAACGTTTTAAGTTAGGCTAATCATGTTACATTTGATACAAGAAAACTTACCTGCTATTTTGGTACCAAGCAAGCCACAACCTAAAACAGCGATTTTCATAATTAAATGTCCTGGTTGTCAACAATGACGAAATAAAATCTACATTTTTATCTGCACATATTGTTTGTTTATGTTGCCTTCCTCCATCTTGGATTTTCGCAAGCTTTGGAGGGAGTATCTATTAATTAAGATTTTAATAAATTTCTGATATTTGATAAAAAAAATTCTTTAACAATTAATACAGATTCTTTTATCTGTCTATTTCAAAATTAAAAAAGAGAAAAGAAAGCTCATACGTAACTTAGATCGATAATTTTTTTTAGAAATGTACTTTACAATCACTTCTCCCCCAAGAACGGTAACTTCGTCCAGAATCACAGGATGAGTAAATCGGAGCCTCCAGTTCCAGGGAATAACAGGAAAGCTGTAGCATTACAACGATGGAGAATCTTAAGACAGGTGCCCCTTTCTTTGTTTGTTTGTTTTTTTTTTGTTGTACATAAGCATTTTGTGTAGTTGATCTTTAAACGGTACGGTAAGAATTCTAGTAAGATGAAATAAAAATTGGATTTTGACAGAAAAAGTGGCAATTAACTCTGGTATCAAAAGCAAAGAAAGCCTTTTCAAAGAATTGAAATTTAAGCAAAATATTGTTTTTGAAACTGAATAAACGACATATTTTAATATTCTAAAATTAATTTTTATTCAATATGTAACCACGTTTGAATATAATGTACTTTTCAATAGGCATTGAAAGGCAGCAGTTCATCAGAGACGTGTACAAGTGATGTCTCAGTCCGGCGATTTGCTGGTTATGGTCTACTGAAGACGGAGAAGTTGTCCGTGACACCCGAGGGTAGTGTGTGGTACAGATACACAGCCCCTAACCAGCCCGGGTTCAGCATGGCAGTCAGGTGTGCCAAAGTAGTACATTGTATCACTTTATAGGACTTCTAGACTGAAAAAGTTGAGGAACTCAGTTAGTGTTGTCAAATGGGTTGAAACTCAGAATCGACTAATCGGTAACATCGGTTGACCCTAACCGACTGATCATCGGCCAATAATCGAATCGGTAACCCTTTGCATAAAATAGGCGTTAGATTTTATAAAAATGAGAATTTTATTGTTAAATAATGTAAGTAAAGATGCATTGTACAGATCAAAATTCTAAAAACAGTATATATGCAGTTTGATTAACGATTTCAGTAATACAGATTTTTGCATGATTAGGAATTACTTGGCCTGGGAAAAGTAAGCATTGACAGATCAGGTTTTAACTTACAAGATCATCTAAAATGTATATGGAATTAATTTTTTAAACTGTTATAAGACATTTAATATTGCAAATTCTTTGTGATTCCGTATGAAATGACAGGTGAATTCCCCCAAATACTGAAAATTGACATATTTTATTTAAACAAGTTGTTTAGTTTCTTCAGTTTAGAAATACAAATATCATTATCTTTTGATTTATTTTAAACAGATTTTAAGTACATGTATTCTAAAATAGTAAAGGACAACTCTTGAAAGATATATATTTTGATAACAAGAGCCTGTTCTTGAAATAAAAGTGAGAAAATTGTGAAAAAAGATATGTGCTGAAATATACCGATTAATCGATTGTTAAAATCTCCAATCGATTGTCTAAAATCTACAACCTTTCCGACCGATCATCGATTATAAATCGATCATCATGACAACACTAATTACTCAGTTGTATTTGATTTTTTTTTTTGGGGGGGGGGGGGTGATTGATTGATATTGTTTAATGTTTCAATGGGGATTTTTTTCACTCATATGGAGATGCCACCTTTTGCTGCTGGAGAGATGCAAATTTTTGTCTTATACTCACCACTCAGGACCATTGAGCTGGGAGTGATCTCTTTTGTGCCAGGACCCACTGCGACACGGGACCTCAGTTTATACGGTCTCATCCAAAGAACCAAGTCTCCATGTCCCACAGTAGGATTCGAACCTGCAACGTAAGGATTTACTCCTTACTTCAAGACTTTAGAGCAGACGCTTTACCACTTTGCCAGATGGGCGACAGGGGAGGGAGCACACAGATAGGATCAAGAGTTCATTTAATCTTGACATGCTTTAAGACAATTAATGTAATTAAAATTTGACCTTTCATCTTGCTCTTCGTAATTTTCAAAAGCGACAAATAAAATTACGAAGACCAAGACGAAATATGTAATTTTAATTAAATTGATTTTAAGATTACATGTAGGTCAAATATATATATCATGTTGAACTGCATTAATGGAGAGTTAGTACATGCATTCTTTATTAGATTTAAATATCAAATAATTTGAAAATGCATGTTTAGAGACCTTTTGAAAAATTATTTTGTTTTAAATATCAATAATCTCAAGTTCAATATATAATCAGTTGTCATGGTAAAAGTTAACATAAACCATATAAAAACAGAGTTCAAATTTAGGAAAGAATAAAAAAAAAGAATAAGTGTTTTCAATAGTCATGTATTTAATTTGAATCATTTCAGGCACCTGCCAGGGACTATAGATGCCAGTACACTGTTGGGGTTCAACAATACTGGCAATGTTTGTAAGTATTGTAATCAGCATGAAATGTAAAGGGAAGTAACTCCTGATTTCTTATCCACAGAGTGTTGGAAATCCATTCCTGCACATTAATGTTGACAAATTAATGTGACAATCATTACAGGTGTGTGGCCAGCAGAGGAAGTCATGACTGATTACTGCCTGAAAAACTCAGAACAATTCAGGTCAAATATTTCATTGAACGCTTAACACTTACATGTGTATTGGCCACATATCTGTTCAAAAGACATTTAAGCTAGGAAATGACTTTTGGTCCCTGTTGAATAAAAGAATTTTGAATTTCTGATCTTTTCTAGTCAAATCACCACCATGACCAAAATTATAAACTTCAAAATCATGCAATAAACTTTTTCACAATTAAATCTTATTACAAAATTAAAATGAAACTGACAATATTGTAATTAATTTATTTTGTAGGGACTGTTCGGTTTGTGAGCTGGGAGGAGGTATGACCTGCTTGGCTGGAGTTGCAGTATGTAATTAACCAATCAGAGCAGTTAATCTCTGCATAAAATATTCATATGGTTCAAATTATCAAATGTTCGGACAGGGAAATAGCTATACCTCTTTATTCATGTGGATTTGCAGCCCAGCAGGGCTGCATGAGGAGATTGCATTAAATTTATCCATACGATCACTCTCTCATTTATATTTTCAATAAAGTATGTTTTAGCAAAGTGCCAAACATAAATAATCTTCAATAATTAAAGATGGAACGTGATTGCTATAAATAACTACATTGTATACTAATGATAAGTTCTTACTTTTTTTTAACCATAGGAAAAAAGATCATTTGACTGAAAACAAATTCATAAGAATAAAACCCTTACATTTAACTATTCTTCTCTATACTTGTATTTTACAGGAAAAAAACACAATTTAATCTTTCATTTTAGTTGGCCATTGTTTCCAAAGCAACCAGCATACTACTAAGTGATGGTAATGAAGAATCTGTCCACAGTAAGTAAAGGGAATATAAAAAGTTGAATCCAAATATTTGAAAAAATATGGTTTTTTTTAATATATTATAGTAAACATTATAGGTTTGATTTACTGCATTTCAGTGATATTTTTTCAAAAAATTGCATTTGACTGTAAACGTTGAAAGAGCAGGTGATAAAATGAGTAGCATGCATTGACAAGTACTAGATAACCAGTTTACTTTGACAGATCTAAATGTTATACTGGATCATGAAGAGAACCAGTCAAAGTTTGGCAACACAAGTGTCTCGTCAAGGTATGTTATAAAAGACAGGTAAATTCATCAATATCTCTCTAATTCTGGATAGGTTTGACCTTGTTGAATACAGTTGATAATATTGTAGATTCTTATTTTAAAAGCGAGGAATTTATTATTAGTGAAAAATAATACCGCATTAAATGGTAATTTTTAATAGTGAGATACAAATTTAGTGTTTCGTCCTTAAAAAATGATATTTTATATTTTATTTTTAGCAAGAAGTAATTTTAGCAATTTCAAAAGGTTCATTAAAGAAGTTATTACAAATAAAATGCAATTAAATTTGAGCGATTTCAACGCCCCTGCTAATAATGCCAAATCCTAGCACCCATACCCCAGTGTTTCTGTTACAAATTAAAAAAAAAAACTGATATTTTTATTGTAGAGGAAATTATATGCAGAAAACTGGGAATAGTGATCTCAAGCAGGAAGATATAGAGAAGAAATTTGACTTTGTCTTATGTGACTGATATTTTATTTTATTGTAGACTTATTCACTGGGGTAGTGATACCAAGCATGTAGATGTAGAGAAGAAGTTTGACTTTGTCCTATGTGACTGATATTTTTATTGTAGACTTATTCGCTGGGGTAGTGACACCAAGCATGAGGATCTAGAGAAGTTTGACTTTGTTTTATGTGATTATGTGACAGATATTTTATTGTAGACTTATTCGCTGGGGTAGTGATACCAAGCATGAGGATCTAGAGAAGAAATTTGACTTTGTCTTATGTGCTGACTGGTGAGTAATAAAATGGAGTGTAGGAGTTACCAACCTTGAACAGCAAGTCATACTTTTAGTTGTAAATAAGTTTATCTTTTAACATGGGGATTAAGCCATTTTAACATAGAAAAGTAGGTTTTTTAAACCATGGGTTAATTTTGCACAAAAATAAAAAATTATATTAGTAGACAGCAGGCCAGTTGTACATGGGGTCAAACTCAACCTTTTTCTTTTGAATTATTTGCAGTTCAAAAAATAAATTGACATCTGGTTTGCTTTTGTTTAGGTTTTAGTTGTACTTAGCATAGCTTACTGATTTGTTTAAAGTATGAAGTCGTGGTGGGCTGGTGACCTGTTGATGTTTGCTAATCCTTCATTTCTTTTTTTCAGTCTGTTCTTTGATGAAGGCAGGAATGATCTAGCAGATTTAATTTTTGACATTCTTAAACCTGGTGTAAGTTTTTTTCAAAAAGTTTGAATTTTTTTTTTTCTGTAGGCAACAATACACATATGTTTCCTTTGATAATAATCACATACTAAAGATCACCATATTATTTATTAGATTGCCATAATTTTAATAAAATTTTACTTTTGTTAGATATAATTTTTATATATTTATATCTAAAGAAATGGTGATATCCAATTTTCATGTGCATTTTTGGTAATTACACAGAAAAAGTGAATTAAAGTATTCGATTTAACACGTATCTGTATCATGTGACGATGCTTTGGATTTATTACAGGGTATGGCCATTTTATATGCCCCACGTCGAGGCTCTACTTTCCAGGCATTCAGAGATGTAGCTCAGAAACGATTCGAGGTGGACGTCAAAGAAATGTACAGCTCAGAGATCTGGGATCTCCACTGTAAGGTAGGATAGAAATAAAGATGGTGGTATCGTAGAAATTAAAACACAGTCGCTGTCTCCAACTCAACAGGACTTGGAAAAAAACTGAGATATCCAAGTATTTAGCTGGGGTCCATTTTATAAAAGAATTTACGACTGAGACCAAAATTTATTTTGCTTATAAATTTATTATTTGCATGAAATTGAAAATAGTTTTAAACTTTTTAAAAGAAATGTAGAAAGATATTTTCATGACAGTAATTCTACGCTCAATCACGAAAGTTTACAATCAATTCAAGTTTTTGGTCATATTAGTCGTAAGTTCTTAATTTGTAAATGCACCCCAGGTTATGAGGGGTAAAATAGTAAAAGAATAAGTTTTGGGGACTTCTAATAGAAGACTTTTAACATATTAATGGTATTTGAATGTAAAAGGGGTAAAAAGAAAAAGAATAAAATAAACTACTTTGACAATATCTGATATATAAATGTTCCAGACACCCAAGTGCAGCTGTACAGTACGTGTTTTGTGTTTTTGTTCTTTGATTTAGAATAATAATATTTCTAAGATACACTGTATTAAGATACACTGTATAAGTTATATTAAAAATATGTAAATTTTTGAAATGTGGTATTTTGTAAAATTTTTAAAGGAATATAACTACTGTCAAACCTTGTTTTCTGGAACTCAATAAGGCTGAGAAAAAAAACTTGGAGATATCCAAGAACTTGAGATATCCAGTGTAAAATACTTAGAGAATAAGGGATCAGACTTCCAAATCACTCGGACATATCCAGAGTACTGTGGTTTCATCAATATTCGTCGAGCACCAATTTTCAAGGAATTCATTGTTGAACAGATCCATGAAATTAAATGTTCATTGAATTGAGAAATGTGTTATTCATCTGTATAGGCAATGCTTTCATCCACGAAATTATGTATCCTCGAAAAATGGATGAAACCACAGTATTCGAGAGATTGGTGACTGAGATACAGAAGTTCAACTGTATAAAATTTGATATCATAAAAAATTTGTCAAATTTATAAATTCAGAAATGAAATTTTCAAACAGTATTTAATTTCATGTTAGAAAACAATCTCATATTCATTTGGTAGATTATCTATTGATCTGTCAAAAAATTACTTAAAATTTTATTTTTTTTGTTTCAAATATATATTTTGGTAAAGAAAATTGTTTATTTAACCATATATTGCTTATTTTTCCAAACTTTAATTAAATGAATTACAAACTTATTGAGTGGATTGCCTGAAAAAAGCCATTTTTGAGAAAAATTATCATACGCTTTGGTAATTAAGTTTGAGATGAGTGAGTGTTCATTTGTATGTTGTTTAACGTCCCTCTTGAGAATTTTTCATTCATATGAGGACGCCATCACTTGCTGCTAGAGAGCTGCAGATTAAGTCTAATATTCGGCACTGTGAGCATTGAGCAGTGAGGGATATTTGTCCAGCTAGCAAGTACCAGACCAAATGAATTTTAGTGAAGCAAATATGTTTGGAAGTTCTAAGAACAATAGAAGAAGTAAAAAGGGAAAAAAAATAACATGAAAGAAAATTGTTATTTTGTGTGAAAACAAGAAAATTTCTGGTGTCCTTGACATTGTGCATAATGGAATGTAATGAAATGTTTTCTTACTTTCCTTTACATAATGCTATGGGACTGCCAAACTGTAGCACGTACACCATTCCTTTCACTATACAAAAAATTCAAAGCTGAAACAGTTTTTCTTGCCTATGAATGATGAGCTAGTTCTGAAGCTACATTTGTTTTCAAAGTTTTCCAAAAACCAACATGACTGGATCATCTGACCTTTGGAATGCTTCTTATTTAGTGGAATGTTGGGGGTTTGTAAATTCTCAGACAAAACTTCCGTGTTACGCAAAAGTTCACTGCTAGACAAATTGTGTGGAACCACAAATTTTTCTGTAAGAAACACTTCAAAATGTTAAAATATATATCATTTATGTAAGGAATTATGAAACACAAGTTTATATATTTTTTTAAACTTTGTAGTTATATAACTTATTTTACTGCCTACATTACATATCAGACACTCTGATGTAATAATAGAAACAGCTACATAGACTGAAGTATACCTCACATTGGGTATTTTTTGCAGTTGCAAATTTTGATTTTAATTTTGTAAACATGGTAAAGAAAGTACCATTTTTTTCATTTTTGTCACCGGCTTTTGTAAAAGTGAAGGGATACGAAATCTCATTTTCTATCATGACTATGTCTGTCATAAAACTTTAACCTTAGTAGAAGCATCCCCTAACAAAGAGCATTTTAATCCCAATAAAATTAATTTGGCTTGAGCTAATGCTAATTGGTAATGCATTGCAATGCATTACACGAACTCAATGTAATGTATTACTTTAAGAAAATAGAGTAATGGTAATTTAATGCCCAAATTGTTGAAGTAATGGTAATGTTATACAATTATTGCTGTTTTTTGAGCTCAATACAATGATTTAGCCATCTGAGGAGTACAATATTCACCGAGCCCGAAGGGCGAGGTGAATATTGTACTTCGAAGATGGCTAAATCACTGTATTGACCTCAAAAAACAGCAATAATTGTTTTATTATATGATTCACTAATAAAATGATACAGCTCATTACTTGCTTGCATTTAATTAAGTCCTAGCCAAATACAAGAGAGAAACAGAATTAAAATGTGAATAAACCTTACCAGTCGTATCAATTTGAAATGTTTTTTTTGTTTTTAATAAATTTTAGTTGCCATGAAAAAAATAATATAATGTCAGTCTTTTTATAGGATAGATTTCGAAAGAAGGAGTATTATCAGGGAAAACTGACTGCCAAAAAGTAAAAAAAATACATGTTGTTCAGTAAAAGTGTTGGAGGGGGGTCCATGCATCCTCTATTACCACCCTCATCCTAAAATATAAATTTTGTTATGTTTTTTAACATAAAAAAAAACATCACAGTCGTTTAATTAGCTTTCCAAAACAATTTGTATCAATTTGGAATTTCCCTATCTATTTTTAGATCAATGTAGAGGAAATAAATTCTTGTATTGACCTGGAATGTCACGTGCAGGTCAATACAACGTATTTTTCTAACATAGTTGGATCTCAGCCAATCAGAGAGTTGGAAATTATTCAATCATATAATAATATGCATTACTTTGTGATGTAATTCGCCCCAAGCCTGAAAGTTATGTCATTTCTGTCTCATTCAGAATTAACTATAAACTCACGTTACCTTATCTCCTCCCAATCTGTTACAAGAAGCTATTTAGAAAACAGGGCTTTCATATTTTACGTGTACATTGCCTTTGATAAGATCTTTCCAAATATACTATGGTTTTTAGCCCAATGACCTTGAAGTTTGACCATTACAATATGCCATAAATAACTGCAACCACTAAGACACTGAAAGCAGGAAGCACCATTCTATGAATCTACTTGTTAAATTTTAAGGTGCATTATAAACAAAATATTCATTGGTGGAATGTAACTAAGTATAGTGAAAATATACATTTAAAAAGTCTCTCCACATTTTGCATATTTATTTGTAAATATCGACAAATTGGCCATATTCCAGAGGAATCACTATTTTCAATCGTCAGCTTCATAATTATTAGTTATAAAACATCAGGTAAACCGACAGAAAACTACCATGTATATGTAGTACCATTTAGTTATCATGCTTGGAAACAAAATTTAATGCTTTGATCGAAAATTTATTTTAAGAATCACTACTTTCAGCTTTCCCATTGAAAAGTAATGGATGTACATGTACCTGTACATGTAAGTACATATACACACTATGGACATGTACATGTATAATTACATAATTATATATTAACAACAAATTGCCAAAATGAAATTCTCATAGTTGTACACAAATGAAATGGTATTTAAGCAACCTGTTAACAAACATCAAGTGGTAGTACTATGTTCATCTTTCTGACTTATTAATTGTCATAAATGCAGTAGTACCTGGCCTATGCATTTTCACAAATCAATAAGGATATGCAATGCCACCTTAAAAAAGTTTTTTCCCCCTCTCTCAACCAACTGACTAAAAATTTGATGACTCAAAACTTTTTTTAACCTTTGGATTTTTTTTCTTTCCTTTACTTTCTTTACTTTTTTCTGCGGAATCTTTTTGACATGATCTTAAGAATTTCTGGGAAAAAATTACCCACCTACGTACCAAACCGAAATTATTATTTTTAGGATGTCCTAAATTGATCCTCACGTAGCTTTTAAACCCGTTTTTTTTTTAAATATTGTCAAACTCAGTAGGAACCAAGAAAAAACAAAACTTTGAGGTATCTGCAGATTCAAGATATTAATAAGTGCATTTATTGACTGCTAAAAAATGATGAGACACACCAGATTTTGCTTGATAATTCTTTTAAAGTTTTTAATCAGTCTAATGCACTCTTTCTAAGAAATGTATAAATGTCTTTTATTTTTTATAGTTAATGGAATCATGACATGAAAAACATTCTGCAATGCACTCTCACTGACACAGACACTTTATAAAAGCATTTAAATTTTTTGCAATTTATCATGAATATAGCACAAATTTTACCATTTCAATGTGCATTTAAATTAGGTTAAAAAAAGTACAATTCAAATGTATGAAATTCAAGTGTTCCTCATTTTTAAAAGTATGTTAAAATTCAGTGAAATTCCAAACGTGAATGCCATACCATAAAATTAAAATTTTAAGAGGCAGTCCACCGTAAATCCAGGCAGTATTGTATTAATAGGCGGCACATCGAATGTGAGGAATATTTGGTAATTTATTAAAAACAATATCAATGTAGTCCAAAAGGAATAATGTAACTGAAGATTTGTTTGAAAATTGCTTATTTAGTAAAATATCCTTGTGTTTTGTGTTTTTGAATTCCCCTATATAAACCATTGAAAGTAGGTAAGAAACAAAGAGCTGTAATTTCCAATACAATTTTAACAGGACTATAATTCACACTTAAATAAACCTAGAAATATTTCATCTTTTTGTTAAAAAAATAAAATCATTGGGAAAAACACTTTTAATAGAAGTATTCTGGCAAAATATATAGACGTTTCCATGAAAAATTACGATGCAAGAGTTATCTCCCGTGGCATCGGTAAATCTGCCAAACACATTTTCATCGGAATCCTAGTGAAATATTTAGAATCAGTACACTAAAGAAAATTATTAAACAAAAAATAAATAATTTATTTTCAAAATATAATTCATTTTCGCCTCCAAACATAATATTTAGATTAAATTGGCTATAATATTCAGGTAAAATAACGTTTCCATTGATGTACTTGTATCAGTGACGTCAATATATTGCGTCACAATGAAATAGTTACAAGTTTTTCAGAGAAGCTCGTAAATTCTTTCCGTAAAGTGTAAAAATATATTTTAAAAAAAATGATTTTTCTTTTTCTGATCAATTACTCTTCAGAGTGCATTATACTAAATGTTAAATATTTTAATATCAAAATGTATTTTACACAGTACCCGGGCGGCGTCTCAGCAAGATGACGTTTTGATAAGTAATTTCATACATGTCCGAGAACTAATTTTTTAAAATTGATTTACCAGGATATGCGTTAAAATAACTAATGAAGTGTTTATAATGAACATTTCTTATAAAATTGGGAATCAATGATGAATGTTTTAGATTTACGAAACATTTAATTCAACGAAGTTGATAGATCTGAAAACTAAAACTGAAATACATTTATCTATGCAATCAAATCAAAATAAACGATCTACAGTACGATTAAAAATGAAAAAAAGAACTGAAAAATAAGTTATAGAAATATATTTATTGAGTTAAATTTACTGCCAAACTCCCGACTATAATTTGGCACTATAACGGAAGGTGGTTTAGTTAGACATTTGTGTGTGTTTTAATTTTATTTATTAAGTTTTATTCGGCGATTGAAACAATCACACACTCACATTTAATATGAAGTATAAACCTTTGAGTATGTTGACCAATATTAAAATGTTTTCACGTTCATGAAATCAATTTTTAAAAATAATGATGCCATTAACCTGCACCCCCCTTCCGCGCTTCTTGCTTGCGATTTATCGGCTCTTGAAAAATTATACTGTACATGAAAGAACTTATTTTCTTATTTATATAAAATCAAATTTTGTAAAAGAGGAAAAGGCTTTACAGATGACAGGTAAGAAAAAACTTGGATAAAGTCGAGACTGTACACATAAAAATATTTCTTGCATTTCGGCAATTTTAATTTCGCTACTGATAGAATTTACTCTTTAATTCCTGAGGCAATTAAAAAAGAAATTTTACTTGAAAATGAGATGAATAATGAAGCTAGAAAGTTGTCGGCTTTGTTTGTTGCATAATGCATGCACAAATACTTTTTTTTTAAATACCTAGTATCTATTAAGAAATCAATCGGATTAGCAGATGTTTTACATGTAATCTTCATGTAAGTAAAAGACATTGGTAATTTAAATAATACATACATTTGAATCTATGGTTACACTCATTTAAAAACAGTAAACTGACTGAAAAGAAGTAACAGACAAGCATTTTTTCTGATAAATTAACATGAAGAGCCAAATTTAGGAAATTTTTCTTAATTTACGGTAAAAACCGATCCCGATTGAAATAAAACCGATCCCGATCGAAAATAATGCAAAATTAATAAATTTATCAAACGAAAGGCAACTGCAACCTATATTATATATTTAAAAAATAAATCAAGTAATTTCTTAATCATATTACAACAAAAGAGCCAAATTTGACATTACTATTTTAGTATTTTCTTCTTTATACAATTCCGGTCGGGATCGGTTTCATTTGTGAAAACTATAAAAAATAAGTAAATATTTGACTCCTTTTATTTCTTTCAAAATACCTTTTCCCAATGATTTTATTGAATGAACCAAAAGTTTGTACTTTGTATTCATAAAAACATAAGTAAACAAATATGTCCTTGTATTGTATTGGGTTTTATTACGTAATTAAAATTGGATACTGAATTTAAACATTTACCTGCTAAACTCAAATTTGGACCAGATAATTTTTTCTAAAGAAGTATAAATTGGAGTCTTATTCATTCATAAAATAAAAGATAAAAGTCTATTCTATAAATAATATTCATCGGCACATCCACCTCTGGAGTATCTGTTACATATAAAACAAAATTAAAACGTATTTTTTTTACCCTCATGTTGACCTTTTTGCACTTAAAATTAAGCATTTACCAAAACTAGGACTAGAGAAGCACTATAAATTTTTTTGATGTTGTCATGTGTAAACACTTGCTTTAATAAGTCTACATGCAAAAAATAATTAAAATCCATGACATGCGATGTGCCACCCATTGCCTGGTTTTTCGGTGGACAGCCTCTTAAACATTTTTAATCACATTTTTAAAGGTGAAAAAATGTCAGATAGACCACATTTAATGAATAAGTTAACGAATAAAATAATTACACATTATCCTAATGGATGGATTAAAGAGACGATGAATTATTTTTCTTTAATTATTAACATTATACTATGGTAATATTAAGCATTGACATATTATACGCATAAACTTTCTTCTCATTCTGTAACATATATCTTCTTTTTGAATAACCCATTTACATATGGAATTCAATTAATTAATATATAAGTAGCACAATGCTAATTATTGTAAAAATGGAGATATTTAACGATGATCAATATAAAAACAATTATAAACAATACATGTACATCTATAAATAGGTAAAAAATGTTGACCCCTGGTAGTTCCAGGCATGGAATCAGGTACCAAGGAGGGGTAAGCATCCCCCTGTTGACCGGTCCCAAGCACCGTGAGCCTTACGTAAACTGCTTATCAAATACATTTGATAGCGGGTTAACTTCTTCTCAGTGCTTCCCGTTATGCATGCATACTTTTATCGTAATAGTTCACCACAAGCATTTACAGAACTGAAGCATTCGACAAGAGTGCACTAAAAATACCCATCATCTAAATTTTGCTAATGTCTTCGCAATCTTAATGGCAAAAAATCAAAATGTCAGTGATTCTTATTTAAATAGCCAAGGTATATATAGAACATTTTTGGAATAAATTAGTGAATTTATCAGCATATATTTACATGTCCCTCATGAGTTAGTCATGCTGTATTGATGTGTAAGCTATGAGGAGACCATTTCATTGATTGACTGGTTCCCTTTTTGTCTGTTACCAGGAAGCGGCTCAGTTTTACTCCTGAATGTCTATTTCCTATGTTGTGTCTGTTTCAGTTTTAACCTTAAGAATATATTTTTGGGAATGCAAATTGCCATAGAGAAATGCCTGAATCAACCATTTAAAAGGACTGACAATAGAAATTATGCATCAAGGAGCTCATGAAAGACAGGCAGGAATTTCAAGATAGAATAAAACAAAAACGTTATTGAATTTTAAATAAAATGTTAGTAGTAAATTATGGAAGAAATAATTTGTTTCCTGTTATGTATTCTCATGCTGAAAGAGTACATTTTATAAGACTGCTGTGGCGAACTAATTTGAATCTGCTAAGTCAAATTGCTGCTCAATGGTTTTGTCGTGATAAACTTTTGTGAACTATTTAAATGCACATTTTTGAGGAGAATCACTGCTACATAGCAAGGAGGTAAAGACAGATGTGGCAGTTTTTACGATTTTGGAAAATTTTAAAAATTCTTGATTAATAATCTACTTGCAGTATTTATTTGCCTCTCATTTGATAATTAATAGTCTAAATGCATCAATGTATTTTATGGGCTGATCCATTCTAGCAAAATTAACTTTCTAATGTCTTTTTTAAGCTGTTGACATGTTATTTACCATATTCCTCACTTTTCACAAGTTTGATTCCCGGTGTTGTAGCATAGACTTTCCCCCCGGAAAAACAGGCCCGGGTTAGAGTTTCCCCCCAGAAAAACGGGCCTAGCACAGAATTTCCCCCCCGGAAGAAACAGCCCGGGCCCGATTTTCCCCCCTAGGAAAAACCGCCCCAGTATAGAATTTCCCCCTGAATGCCAGTACGCTTTTTCCCCCTCCTTGCATTTTTTTACTTTAAAAACCGTGTTTGGTTCGGCTATTAGATTTCTGTATTGTCCGTATTCTTAATAACTTATCAAATGTGCAGCATCAAATCACATATTTTCATTACTAGCATTGTTAATTTATAGTATAAAAAATAAATGAGTGTCATAAAAAGGAATGTTTGAACACTATATGAATTCATATTAGATTCTATTTCCATGACTAAAGCATACATTTTGGATTATGCATGCACTTAAAGGGGCATAGACACAGATTCAACTGAATTTTCAAAACTAATTTAAATGCTCACAATTTCAAATTAAGGCATCGTCTAATGATTAGCAAAAATTTGAACATCCTTTTTTGATTAACAAATGAGATACAAAACTAAAAGTTCTTCAAAACGTAAACAAGGTTCGCGCCCCGTTATTGTTTACATATTGGAAATGTCATGTTAATAACAAAATGAAATTCATTAAATTACTAGAAACTGTCTGAAAGTATTTATAATTGACCTCTTTATTGAAATTATCTACTTTAAACAAATATATTTTAGTATTTTAATCCATGTAATCAAAACATGACACAGGCCCTGTTTACATAACATATTTTTGGAGCTCTAAATCTTGTATTTTTACAACTGATTTTTAAAATTTAATGATCACTAAAATTACCTTATTCAAATAATCATAAAAATTATGAGAGATATTTTTTTTT
>NW_026934110.1:0-11408 GCF_032062105.1 Saccostrea cuccullata | reverse complement strand
ATTTACTCGTGGCATTTAGCGCAAAATTATGAATAGTGGTCCGCCTTTTATAATTCTTAGACAAATGTACTGCAAAAGTATACAAAAGTATATTTAGAGCAGTGCTCCAAATTATAGCATAATGGTATGGGCGTTAGGGATAAAAGAGAAAAAAAGTGCATTCACGTTGGCGACCTGAGTTCAATCCTCCTTGTGACCAAAATTTTGAATCACTTTTCAGCTTAATTTTACGAGTTTTTTTTCCTGAATCGGACGGAAGACCTCTCGTTGCTCGCAACGAGATCGTATCTAGTTATGTTCCCCAAACGAAGTTGGGGAACATATTGTTTTTACTCTGTTTCTTATTATTATTATTTTTCTTCTTGGGAAAATTTTGTCCGCGAATGATCTTGTAAAGTACACATCCGATTAAGGGGAAACCTTTTTAGGATAAGTAGGCATGTTATGTAGATATGCGGAACAAAGGTCATTTTGCGCGCACGTGCTTGCAAGAGCGCGCACGTGCAACACGTGAAATGACCAATATACTTGAAATTGCCGTAACTTTTACATTTTTTGATGTAATGCTTTGATATTTAGAATTTATAGACATATTATAAATGTAGATAAGATGACATAGTCAACATGCCATTTTGCGCGCACGTGCTTGCAAGAGCGCGCACGTGCAACACGAGAAATGACCAATATATTGGATATAGCCGTAACTTTTCTATTTTTTCATGAAATCTTTTGAAATTTATAATGTAAGGATATATTAGTAGCGTAGACAAGATGACATGGTCAAAATAGCAAGATCTCACGTGCATGCACGTGCGCTTCGCTCTGATTGGCTGAAACTAAAGTCTCTATATCTTTCTTGTTTTTCGACGAAATCCTATGAAATTTTGAACATAGCCATGAATTAAGATATCCTACAATATGATGTATTGCAATAATCATGAAAACACGTGCATGCACGTGTGCTGCAATCTGATTGGCTTAAACTTTAAATAGCTATAACTCCCTTGTTTTTCAACCAAGCAGAATGGAATTTGGAACATAGATAGATATAATGAACTTTTACAAGAAGGTATGGTCAGCATGCACATGCATGCACGTTCGTGTACGTGCGCTGTAATCTGATTGGCTGAAACTTTAAACAGCTATATTTCCCTTGGTTTTCAACCAAACGGTGTGGAATTTAGAACATAGATAGATGTAAAGGACTTCTACAAGAAAATATGGTCACCATGCTCATGTATGCACGTGCGTGCACATGAAATGAGATAAATCAAAAATACACTTGAATGAGCGTATTTTTTAATACTTTTGGATTAAATACTTTATTCAGTATATGAAAAATATATAGATTGTGTAGACAAGATGATATGGTCACTACGCACATGCATTCACATGCACACGCATGCAATGCTAAAATTTGAATGAACTTGGCGTTCTTAAAGTCTCATGAAGCTTACAGGGAATATGGCACCAAAAGGGAGTTGGGGAGCGTTTGGGGAACATCTGTAACGGTCCCCGTTACAATTAGCACTAGTTATTATTATTTTTCTTCTTCTTCTTCCTGGGTACTTTTTTGTCCGGGAATGATCTTGTAAACTGTTCATCCGATATAGGTAAAACCTTTTTAGGGTTAGTAGACATGTTATGTAGATTTGCCTAGTCAAGGTCATTTTGCGCGCACGTGCTTGCAAGAGCGCGCACGTGCAACACAAGAAATGATCAATAAAATTGATGTAGACTTACTTTCTCAATTTTTGATGAAATGCGTTGAAACTCATATTGTAATGATATATTAGTAGCATAGACAAGATGACATGGTCAAAATAGCAAGATCTCACGCGCATGCACGTGCGCTTTGCTCTGATTGGCTGAAACTAAAGTCTCAATATCTTTCTTGTTTTTTGACGAAATCCTTTGAAATTTTGAACATAGTCATGTATTACGATATCTTACAACATGATATATAGCAATTATCATGAAAACACGTGTATGCACGTGCACTGCAATCTGATTGGCTGTAACTTTAAATAGCTATAACTCCCTTGGTTTTCAACCAAAGAGGATGGGATTTGGAACATAGATATATATAATGGACTTCTACAAGAAGGTATGGTCACCATGCACATGCATACACGTGCGTGTACGTGCGCTGCAATCTGATTGGCTGAAACTTTAAACAGCTGTAACTCCCTTGGTTTTCAACCAAACTGGATTGGATTTGGAGCATAGAGATATATAATGGACTTCTACAAGAAGGCATGATCACCATGCACATGCATGCATGCATGTGCGTGTACGTGCGCTGCAATCTGATTGGCTTAAACTTTAAACAGCTATAACTCCCTTGGTTTACAACCAAACGGGGTGGCATTTAGAATATGGATAGATGTAATGGACTTCTACAAGTAGTTATAGTCACAATGCTCATGTATGCACGTGCGTGCACGTGAAAAGAGTAAAATAAAAAATACACTTGAATGAGCGTATTTCTTAATACTTTTGGATTAAATACTTTAATATTTAGTATATCAAAATATATAGATTGTGTAGACAAGATTATATGGTCATTACGCACATGCATTCACATGCGCAAGCGTGCAATGCTTAAATTTGAATGAACTTGGTACACTTCTGGGTAAACGTTGTTAAAGTCTTAAATGCATAGAGTTTGTCCTATTTAATGAAGCCTCCAGGGAATATGGCACCAAAAGGGAGTTGGGGAGCGTTTGGGGAACATCTGTAACGGTCCCCGTTACAATTAGCACTAGTTATTATTGTTTTTCTTCTTCTTCTTCTTCTTCTTCTTCTTCTTCTTCTTCTTCCTGGGTACTTTTTTGTCCATGAGTGATCTTGTAAACTGTTCATCCGACTTAGGTAAAACCTTTTTAGGGTCAGTAGGCATGTTATGTAGATTTGCGGAACGAAGGTCATTTTGCGCGCACGTGCTTGCAAGAGCGTGCACGTGCAACACGTGAAATGACCGATTTAATTGATATAGGCGTAACTTTTTACATTTTTTATGAAATGCTTTGAAACTCATCATATTAGGATATATCAGTAACATAGACAATATGACATGGTCAAAATAGCAAGATCTCACGCGCATGCACGTGCGCTTCGCTCTGATTGGCTGAAACTAAAGTCTCGATATCTTTCTTGTTTTTTGACAAAATCCTTTGAAATTTTGAACTTTGCCATGCATTAGGATATTCTACAACATGATATATAGCAATTATCATGAAAACACGTGCATGCACGTGCGCTGCAATCTGATTGGCTAAAACTTTAAATAGGTATAACTCCCTTGGTTATCAACCAAACAGGATGGGATTTGGAACATAGATAGATATAATGAACTTCTACAAGAAAGTATGGTCACCATACACATGCATACACGTGTATGTACGTGCGCTGCAATCTGATTGACTTAAACTTTAAACAGTGATAACTCCCTTGGTTTTCAACCAAACGGGGTGGGATTTAGAACATAGATAGATGTAATGGACTTCTACAAGAAGGTATGGTCACCATGCTCATGTATGCACGTGCGTGCACGTGAAATGAGTAAAATCAAAAATAATCTTGAATGAGCGTATTTTTTTAACACTTTTGAATTAAATACTTTCATATTTAGTATATTAAAATATATAGATTGTGTAGACATGATGATATGGTCGTTATGCACATGCATTCACAAGCGCACGCGTGCAACGCTAAAATTTGAATGAACTTGGTAGACTTCTTGGTAAACGTTGTTAAAGTCTCAAATGCAAAGCGTTTGTCTTATTTAATGAAGCTTACAAGGAATATGGCACCAAAAGGGAGTTGGGGAGCGTTTGGGGAACATCTGTAACGGTTACCGTTACAATTAGCACTAGTTATGTTCCCCAAACGAAGTTTGGGAACATATTGTTTTTACTCTGTTTCTTATTATTATGTTCCCCAAACGAAGTTGGGGAACATATTGTTTTTACTCTGTTTCTTATTAAGGTCTTCCGTCTTCAGCGGAAGACCTTTCTGTTATTCTTAGGTTTCTTTTCCACAGTTTTTATTATTTTTTTTCTTACATATTTTGTGCACGCGAGTTGTCGAAAACGGCTTGTTCGATTTTCATGAAACTTTCAGGACTGATAGAACTTCAAAAAATCTAGGTATATATTTTTTTGTTTTGATGACGTCACTTCCGGTTCAGAGATTTCTGCGATTTTGTGACTATTAGAGGGTCACTTTGTCTGGCAATGTTCTCAAAAACTATTGAAGGTAGAAGTGTGAAATTTTCAGGGATGCTAGAGCAACCTTTGGAGAAGTGCCTTTTGTATATTACAACTACTGGAAGTGCGAAGCGCCGACGCTCGCTATGGCTCGAAAATAGTCCTATCAAGAATTTCAAAATTTTTAATACCTTTTCTACGATAACTTTTTACCAAGAAATATTTTGTTAAGACATGTAGAACAAAAGAAGTGTAGAATTACAAGATCTTTCAAGTGATAGCTGCAAAAAAGTGCTGGCCCCTAAAATGAAGGGCCTACAGGGGCCGAAAGTTTTTCCTTTATATCTCAAAAAGTATTGGGAATTTGTAATACGTCAAAAGAGCAAAGTTGTTCGAAATATCAAGCTTAATTTACGGGCGTCGTCAAAATACGCCCGACGACGTCACTTCCGGCCAAACCGGAAGTTGTCGAAAAACGCGTATTTTTGCCGTTCTTGACAAGTTTTTGGGTTAAAATATGTCTCTGGGAGCTTAAAAAATAATCTTCTGTCCGTCGTCGGTACTTCAGGTCAAACCGGAAGTAGCAAAAAATGGCTTATTTTTGCATTATATAACTTAGCTTTAGAGGATTCAAAGCATTTTTGGGCGTTATTTCTTTTTTTTGTTAAAAATGAAAGCTACTTCCGGTCAAACAGGACGGAAGACCTACTCGTTGCTTTGCAACGAGCTTTGCTCTAGTTATTATTATTTTTCTTCTTCCTGGGCACTTTTTTGTCCGCGAATGATCTAGTAAACTACACATCCGACTAAGGTGAAATGTTTTTAGGGTCAGTAGACATGTTATGTAGATTTGCCGAACGAAGGTCATTTTGCGCGCACGTGCTTGCAAGAGCGCGCACGTGCAACACGTGAAATGACCAAAATAATGAATATAGCCGTAACTTTTTCAATTTTTGATGAAATGCTTTTAAACTCATAATATGAGGATATATTAGTAGCATAGACAAGATGACATGGTCAAAATAGCAAGATCTCACGCGCATGCACGTGCGCTTTGCTCTGATTGGCTGAAACTAAAGTCTCAATATATCTCTTGTTTTTTGACGAATTCCTTTGAAATTTTGAACATAGCCATGCATAAGGATATCCTACAACATGATACATAGCAATTATCAAGAAACACGTGCATGCATGTGCGGTGCAATCTGATTGGCTGAAACTTTAAATAGCTATAACTCCCTTTGTTTTCAACCAAACATAATGGGATTTGGAACATAGATAGATATAATGGACTTCTACAAGAAGGTATGGTCACCATAAACATGCATACACGTGCCTGTACGTGCGCTGCAATCTGATTGGCTGAAACTTTAAACAGCTATAACTCCCTTGGTTTTCAACCAAACGGGATGTGATTTAGAACATAGATAGATGTAATGGATTTCTACAAGAAGGTATGGTCACTACATGTTTATGTATGCACGTGCATGCATGTCAAATGAGTAAAATCAAAAATACACCTGAATGTGCGTATTTTTAATACTTTTGTATTTAATACTAAGTCTTTAATATTTAGTATATTATAATATATAGATTGTGTAGACAAGATGATATGGTCATTACGCACATGCATTCACATGCGCACGCGTGTAATGCTAAAATTTGAATGAACTTCGTACACTTCTGGGTAAACGTTGTTAAAGGCTCAAATGCATAGTGTTTGTATTATTTAGTGAAGCTTACAGGAATATGGCACCAAAAGGGAGTTGGGGAGCGTTTGGGGAACATCTGTAACGGTCTCCGTTACAATTAGCACTAGTTAAGGTCTTCCGTCTTCACGGAAGACCTTATAGTGATTGTATTGTTTCTTATTATTAAGGTCTTCCGTCTTCACGGAAGACCTTATAGTGATTCTATTGTTTCTTATTATTATTATTAAGGTCTTCCGTCTTCACGGAAGACCTTATAGTGATTGTATTGTTTCTTATTATTATTATTATTATTCTTTTTTTGACAAAATTTTGTGGACGGGATTTCTCGAAAACTATTCAGCGCTTTTTAACGAAACTTTCACAAAATATGCGTCTTTACATGAAGTTGTGCAGTCTGTAATTTTTTTTGGAAAATTTGCTTCCGGTGCCAAGTTATGGACGATTTCCTGATTTTAAAATGCGATTTTGTCGCGCACTTTTATCGAAAATGGCTGAGAATATGAACTGGAGACTTATTGGAGATGATAGATCATGACTTTGTGGTTTGCAGAATCGCCTTTTCGTTCGTCGTCAGTACTTCCGGTCGTAAAGAGATGAAATTAAAAAATCGCATTTTTTCTAACTTTTTTGTTTTTCAATATTTTTTATCTATTTTTTGTATATTAATAGAAACCTTTCTTATTATGCTTACTATATAATTTGTTTGAATATTGATAAATCTATACTCTAGATATTAGCATTCAAACATCTGAAGCGGGTCCAAAATGGCGGCTGTCTCTGTCAACGCCGACATTTCGCAATAGAGTTTTACGGAGGCAGCTGAGCGTTTGCTTGAACGAAAGTAACATAAGGATAAATGAAATGTAAAGGAATACTTGGATTGTCACGTTGTATTTACGTTGCATTTCTGTGTCAAACTAACGTCTTCTATAATTGGTTTTGGCTAGTTCTCAAAGTAGAAAAAGAAAAGACTAAATGTGCAAATGAAATTCGATACCTAATATCTTTTGTACACCACGGAAAAACAGATCTTAAATCATACTTATAAGTAATACTTTCTCAAAAAAGAATATCAATTCATATTGTAAGTATAAATCTTAACCACTGTTTTTCCTATGCACATTTGTGTTATATTAAACTAATAAATAAGACAAAAATAAGAAACGATTTTTTTCTAAAGATCGCTTCATGGAGTTTATTTTAGCATTCTTGTCTCAAAGACCTGATTCAAGTTATTGAGCATAAATGATATCTGATTCCTTGACCGCCGTAGGGCGAGCCATGTTTTTCGGCGAAATGTTTCAGCTATTTTCGATTAACTTATTTGGATAGTTCACTTTAGGGATAAACAGGAAATTGAAAAATAGTTTTAAAAAATCATAACCGTTTTACCGCTTTAGTGTTACATGCATATATACAATATGGAACTTGTAAAATGTTTTAAATATACTTTCTAAACCTCGAATCTTAGGCTATAAGAACGTTCTTTTTTTAATTTCATTGAAGCTATAACACCTTTTTAATAGAACATTCCAAAGAAAAGGCGCGAAGATTAACTCGTGGCGTCTGGCGCTAAATTTTGAATAGTGACCCGCCTGTCATAATTTTAAGAAAGAAGCACTGTTTCGTAAACATATAAAAGTAGATATAGAGTAGAAGTCCCAAAAGCGTAATATTCAGTGCGTTGGAATTTCATGTTGGCGACTTGGGTTCAATCCCCCTTGTGTGCAAATCTTTTTTACTTTTTCAACTCGATTTAACGTTTTCTTTCCGGAATCGGACGGAAGACCTCTCGTTGCTCGCAACGAGTTTCTTCTAGTTCTTATTATTATTCTTTTTTTGACAAAATTTTGTGCAGGCGATTTCTCGAAAACTATTCAGTGGTTTTTCATGAAACTTTCACAAAATATGCGTCATTATATGAAGTTGTTACATCCGAAGAGTAATTTGGAAAATTCGCTTCTGGTGCCAAGTTATGGACACTTTCCTGATTTTAAAATGCGATTTTTTCGCGCACTTTTATCGAAAATGGCTAAGGATATGAACTGGAGACTTATTGGAGATGATAGATCATGACTTTGTGGATTGCAGAATCGCCTTTTCGTGCGTCGTCAGTACTTCCGGTCGTTACGAGATGCAAATTTAAAAAAATCGTATTTTCTAACTTTTTTGTTTTTCAGTATTTTTCATTTTTATTTGGTATGGTAATAGAAGCCCTCCTTATAATGCTTACTATTTAATTTGTTTGAATGTTGATAAATCTAAAGTCTAGATATTTGCATTCAAAAATCTGAAGCGGGTCCAAAATGGCGGCTGTCTCTGTCAACTCCGCCATTTCGCGAGTAGGGGTTTATGGAGGCAGCTGAGCGTTTGATTAAACCATTCTGACATAAGGATACATGAAATGTAAAAAACTACTTCGACTCTCACGTAGTATTAAATGGTTGGAGGAGTTACCTCCCGTTACTTGTTTATATTATAATAGATAATCAATGTAAATATTGTAATTAATTGGTCAATTGACTAAAGAATTAAACAAGTATTATTGATAAATGGTGTTCTGTTAGAAAATAATAATGGTGTTGCCAAAAGAAAGACAGTCTGTTTTATTTTATCAATATGATACCTGATAACTTATGATCATTGATTAAGTTGAGGTACACGGGGGCAGTACAGCCAACTGGTTTGTGTCTTCACTTTGGTACTGAAACCAATTGGTTTATCGATCAAATAGGATTGTGCAAAATTGCCGTAGTCAGTGACTAGTTTAAATGTAGCTGTGTGACATTAGCTATAGGTTTGTCATTAGGACAGAGAAGCTCTTACAAAGTTAAATCATACTGTGTAAGTATATTGTAGCCACATGGCTAGAGTTATATAGGCAACTTGGTAAGCAGTTATACACCAGGCAGATGTTAAAGGCTAAATCAAGAAGCACCAGGCAGATAGATCTTGACTTATATAGTCAGTTTTACGAGTATAGTGAGGCAATTATCATATGGCACCAGGCAGGTGCCGGTATTAACTGAAGATATATAATTATACAAAGCACTTAGGTCATTTGATTTAAAGACACCAGGCAGGTGTCGTATTATTATCTGTATATATTGCATTCAATCATATCCCCAGTAAAACTCGGTAATCCGAGCACGGACCTACTGACCGCTCAAATCCGACACGTTACAGTAGTATGTTGCAATTGAGTGTCAATCTGAAAACTTAATTTCCGTTTCACTGCTTTAGTGTAACTGGGCTAGATACGATATGTAAAATTTAATTGATGCTATCATACCTATCTAATAGATCAGTCCAAAGAAAAGGCGCGAATATTTACTCGTGGCGTTTGGCGTGAAATTATGAATGCTTTTTATAATTCTCAGACAGGTGAACTGTTGCAAAAGTACCGTGGTATACACAAGTATATTTAGAGCAGTACTCCCAATAGCTTAATGGTTAGCGCGTTGGGGGTATAAAAGTAAAAAAAAAAGCGCATTCACGTTGGCAACATGGTTTCAATCCTCCTTGTGACCAAAATTTTGAATCTCTTTTCAGCTCGATTTTACGTGGGTTTCTTTTCCTAAAACGGACGGAAGACCTCTCGTTGCTCGCAACGAGATCGTATCTAGTTATTATTCTTTTTTTGACAAAATTTTGTGGACGGGATTTCTCGAAAACTATTCAGCGGTTTTCAACGAAACTTTCACAAAAAATGCGTCTTTACATGAAGTTGTGCAGTCTGTAATTGTTTTTGGAAAATTCGCTTCCGGTGCCAAGTTATGGACGATTTCCTGATTTTAAAATGCGATTTTGTCGCGCACTTTTATCAAAAATGGCAGAGAAAATGAACTGGAGACTTATTGGAGACGATAGCACTTGACTTTCTGGTTTGCAGAATCACCTTTTTGTGCGTCGTCAATACTTCCGGTCGTTACGAGATGCAAATTTAAAAACTCGTACTTTTCTAACTTTTTTGTTTTTCAATATTTTTCATTTATATTTGGTATGCTAATAGAAATCTTTCTTATAATGTTCACTGTATAATTTGTTTGAATATTGATAAATCTAAACTTTAGATATTAGCATTTGAAAATCTGAAGCGAGTCCAAGATGGCGGCTGTCCCTGTCAACTCCGACATTTCGCAATAGGGGTTTTCGGAGTCAGCCGAGCGTTTGCTTGAACGAAAGTAACACAAGCAAAAATAAAATGTAAAGGAATACTTGGATTGTCACGTCGTAGTTACGTTGCAATTCTGTGTCGAACTATGTTCTTCTTAAACGTCTTCTGTAATTGGTTTTGGCTGGTTCTCAATGTAGAAAAAGAAAAGACTCAATATGAAAATGAAATTCGATACCTAATACCGGTGCCTTCTGATTTGCAACACGTGAAAGCAAATCTTAAATCATAGTTATAAGTAATAGTTTTTCTAGAAACAATATCAATGAATATAGTATGTATAAAAATTACAATCTGTTTTTCCCATGCACACTTGTGTCATATGAAAATTTTAGAAAAGACAAAATAAGGTAACAGTTTTTTAAAAGATCGCAAAATGAAGTTTATATTAACATTCTTGTCTCAAAGATCTGATTCAAGTTATTGAGCATAAATGGTATCCGAATCATTGACTGTCTTCGGGCGACACATGTTTTTCGGCAAAACATTTCAACCTTTTCATGAAAGCTAAGCTTATCGGGATAGTTCACTTAGGGGAAAAACAGGAAATTTTAAAAAGTTAAAAATGCATAACTGTTTCACTGCTTTAGTGTTACTTGCTTATATACAATATGAAATTTGTTAAATGTGTTAATTATACTGTCTTCAACTTGATATTTTAGCTATAAGAACGTTCTTTTTTTCTTTCCATTGAAGCTATCAGACCTATTAAATGGAACATTCCAAAGAAAAGGTGCAAAGATTAAGTCGTGGCGTTTGACGCAAAATTAAAAATAGTGATTCGCCTTTCATTGTTCTAAGACATGTACTGTTGCAGAAGTATACACATACAAATACATTAAGAGCTGTGGTCCCAATAGCGTTATAGTAAGCGCATTGCAGGTTTAATCCCATTTGTTTCCATAAGAAGTTTGATCACTTTTTTTCAGCTCGATTTTGCGGAGTTTTTTTCATAATCAGACGGAAGACCTCTCGTTGCTTGCAACGAGTTTCTTTTCTAGTTATTATTATTAGGTCTTTCCACCTTTCTGTGGAAAGACCTATTGATTTTTAGGTCTTTCCACCTTTCTGTGGAAAGACCTATTGATTTTCTTCTGTTTCTTTTTTTTATTATTAGGTCTTTCCACCTTTCCGTGGAAAGACCTATTGGTATTCTTCTGTTTCTTATTCTTCTTATTTTTCCGCCGTGTGATTTTGAGTTTCAAGATATATCGAAAAGATTTATAGTCCATAAGAATGTACTTTGTAAAAGATTATTGCAGTTGACCCTGCGTAAATGAACCTTGACCCCTTTCAGAGTTACGACCCCTT
>NW_026934109.1:0-11211 GCF_032062105.1 Saccostrea cuccullata | reverse complement strand
AAAAATTTTTCCATCATTTAAACAAGTTTATTTTATTCTAAGAGTTGCTAATCGCTTTCCCTGTAGAGAAATGATTGCACCATGCCTCGATTACGCTGTTCTATTTAACGCGAATGGGTAAATTGTTTGTTTTTACATGCGTACGGAAAGCAGACGATTTTAGCTTTTGCTGCATTAAAACTAGCCTTTTTTTATTATTACTTTATAAAAATACAATGACAAGAGATTTATCTTTCTGGACAATATCTCCATTTGTCTCCATAACGGGACTTAACTCATCCATTTGTCTCCATAACGGGACTTAACTCATCCATTCGTCTCCATAGCGGTACTTAACTCATCCATTTGTCTCCAAAGCGGGACTTAACTCATCCATTTGTCTCCATAGCGAGACTTAACTCATACCGAGTAACATATGATTATAACTAAAATCACGGAGTTCAAATATTGTGTAGGAAGGTTCGTGGAACAGCCCTGTCTAGCTATTAAAACCTACATTCATCAGCTACTTTCTGCAATATACAGAGTAGAAATTGCAAAAGACGACACATCAACATGGTTTAAATACGTATTTCATTCTAAAGTCAAATATTCATTTCAATTGCACAGGTTTGAGACTTGTTTCTCGCATAATCACCAGTGTAAGATTGACTTGTCCGGTGTGAGACAGCAGTGTGAGATTTTTCTGTCTTACACTGTGTATTACTACGCCACGAACGAGAACGTAAAACATTCCGTCATTATATAAAAAAATTGTAACAATGTAAAAAAAAAATATAACACATAATTAAACTGTTGTCATTTAACTTATTAATATAAACTTGTTTTCATTCAAAATATTGTCGTATTTTCATTTTTTTTAATGGCACTATTTTTAGATCGCGGAATGATTCTTCTTACGCTGTTGGATAGATAAGTCTTTTATTCCCAGTTTTTATCTTTCTGATTAATTATCACGGACTGAAATTTATTTTACCAGTTTACACTACGTGTAAACCATTTTCAGGTACGCTCTCTCCGATGGTGTATTTAGATTTTTAATTACATGGAAAATTAAAAATATTTTTTAGCCCCATCATGGCGACGTCATTGACAGGCCGTTATTTTGGATAAAATAATGCGAGAAAAATAATCATTCATTACATATTCGTGTGGGAATATTGTAATTCCACCTTGGGGCCAAGATTCACGGTCTAGGACGGGCAAACCTACATCCTATGTGATGCTTTCCCCTCGGTGGAATTTCACTATCCCACACTCGTAGTAATGAATCATTCTATTATTATGTTCCCCAAACGGAGTTTGGGAACATATTGTTTTTACTCTGTTTCTTATTATTATTATTATTTTTTTTCTTATTTGTTCTCCGGTACTTTTTTGTCCGCGAGTGTTCTCAGAAACTGTTCACCCAACTGAGCTAAAACCTTTTTAGGGCTAATAGGTGTGTAGTGTAGGTGTGCGGAACGAAGGTCATTTTGCGCGCATACGCCTGCACGTGCGTGCGCGTGAAATGAGTGAATTGACTCATATACCTAATATAGCTATAACATATATTTTTTGATGAAATGCTTTGAAACTCATTACATAAGGATATATTAAAATTGTTCATGATATTGACACTGTCAAATTAGCATGAACTCACGCGCATGCACGTGCGCCTTCCTCTGATTGGATGAAACAAAAATGTCAATATCTCTTTTGTTTTCCAACGAAATGTTTTGAAATTTTTAACATTGTCATGAATAAGGATATCCTACAACATAATATGGAAAAAATTTCATGAAAATCACGCGCATGCACGTGCGTTGCAATCTGATTGGCTGAAACTTTAAATGGCCATATCTCCTTTATTTTTTAACGAAATGCTTTGAAATTTAAAACATAGTCATGCATTTGGATATCCTGCAATATGATATACAAAAAATTTCAAGAAATCACGTGCATGCACGTGTTCTGCAATCTGATTGGCTGAAACTTTAAATGGGCATATCTCCTTTGATTTTTGACGAAATGCTTTGAAATTTAAAACATAGTTATGCATTAGGATATTCTACAATATGATTTAGAAAAAAAATTCTTGAAATCACGTGGATGCACGTGTGCTGCAATCTGATTGGCTGAAACTTAAAATGGCTATTACTCCCTTGGTTTTCAACCAAACAGGATGGGATTTAGAGCATAGATAGATATAAAGGCCTCCTACAAGAAGATATGGTCATCAGGCACGTGCACGCACGTGCGTGCATTTGGAACGGGTGGAATTAAAAATACACTTGAATGAGTGATTTTTAGTACTTTTGGACTAAATGCTTTCATATAAAGTATATTTTAATATATAGAAAGTGTAGACAAGATTATATGATCATTATGCACGTGCATTCACATGGGCACGCGTGCAATGTTAAAATTTGAATATAATTGGTATCCTTTTGGGAAAACGTTGTTAAAGTCAAAAATGCACAGATGTTGTCTTATTTAATAAGGCTTACAGGGAATATGGCACCAAAAGGGAGTTGGGGAGCGTTTGGGGAACATCTGTAACGGTTCCCGTTACAATTAGCACTAGTTCTTATCTGATATTTTTTTGATGACGTTCTTGATTCATGCGTGGTAGAATGATAAATAATTTTCCTTAATAATAATGAAATAAGTAGTTATGTTCCGCAAACGAAGTAGGGAACATATTGATTTTACTCGGTTTCTTATTATTATGTTCCCCAAACGAAGTTGGGGAACATATTGTTTTTACTCTGTTTCTTATTATTATTATTATTAAGGTCTTCCGTTTCAGACGGAAGACCTTCTAGTGAAACTAAGAGACTGCGCATTCGTGCATGAAATTTTCAAATGACCAGGAGTATATAATGCAGTTTTCATAACCGTAACTTCCGGTCTCAGATATGTTTGACGAAAAAAGTTTTGTCCGAGTCATATCTCAGAAACGGTAAAAGATGTAAAACTTATATGAATAATATTTGTAGTATGCAAAACCAATCGGGGTAAGGTTGTCTGCCGTCACTTCTGGTCGTCACAGGAAGTGATCAAAGAAATCGAAAATTTCAACTTTTCTTTTTTGAAACTTTTTTTGCATCACATTATAGCATCTTGTTTGTAGTTTCGAAATATATCAGTCCCACCGGAAACAAAAACGACAACTTCCGGTTATGAGAGAAAAACTGCATATTTTCAGTATTTTTCTCTCCCATAAATATTTTTTATACGTAATGTATTTGAAATGATTTTTGGATATCTTATTCAGACTGCAGATGTCTACAGTAACGTCAAATATCTTTGTAAAATTCACTTCCGGTCGCGTGATTTTCTGTCCTCAAAATGAGAAGTTATCATAGCTAGATCTCGTAAACGATAAGAGATTAAGGCACCACAGTTATATAAGTGTTAGATCTTGATAAGTAGGCAAGTTCAGTTGGGATACGATCGTCCGCCGTCACTTCCGGTCGTCACAGGAAGTGATCCAAAAATCAAAATTTTTAACTTTTCTTGCGTGAAACATTTTTTGCATCACATTATAACATCTTATTTGTATTTTTGAAATATATCAGTCCCACCGGAAACTAAAACGACAACTTCCGGTTATAAGAGAAAAACTACATAATTTGTGTATTTTTCTTTCCCATAAATATTTTTTATACATAAAGTATTTGTAGTGATTTTTAGATATGTTATATAAACTGCTTATGTCTACAGTAACCTTAAATATCTTTGTAAAATTCACTTCCGGTCGCGTGATTTTCTGTCCTCAAAATGAGAAGTTATCACAAAGAGATCTCGGAAACGGTAAGAGATGGAGACGCCAAACTTGAATGAGTAATAGATCTTGATAAGTAAGGAAACTCATAAGGGTTAAGATCGTTCGCCGTCATTTCCGGTCGTCACAGGAAGTGATCAAAGAAATCAGAAATTTCAGCTTTTCTTTTTGGAATACTTCTCGGCATCACATTATTGCATCTTGTTGGTTGTTCTGATATATGTCCGTCCCACCAGAAACAAAAACGGCAACTTCCGGTTATGAGAGAAAAACTGCATAAATTGAGTATCATACTATCCCATAAATATCTTTTATAGAAAGAGTATTTGAAATGATTTTAGAACATGTAATTCAGACTGCAAATGTCTAGAGTAACTACAAATATCTGTTAAAAATTGATTTCCGGTCTCTTGATTTCCTATCCTCAAACTGAGTAGTTAACATAGCCAGATCTTGGTTATGGTAACACATCAAAACACTTAACTTACTAGTATATGAATAATAAACCTTGAAGAGTGAACAACAGAAATAGGGATAAATGTCTCCGCCGTCACTTCCGGGATGTGATTTGAAAAATCGAAAATTCCAACTTTTTTCTTTCCAATTTTTTTTTCATTACTTTATTGCATCTAATTAGTAGTTTTGAAATATGTCAGCTCCACCAAAAATAAATAAAAAAAATAAAAACTACGAAAACTTCAAATTATAAGAAATAAAACAACATCAAAGGTCAAAAAGTCAAGGTCATTGGAAAAGTATTTAAATTGCTTATATATGCCACATAACTTTGACCTTTGAGTTTGATGTTTGACCTTGACCTTTGACCTTGACCCTTACCCAAGATTTATTTTTTTAATATTTAGCTTGATACAGCTTCAAGTGTTAAAGTCGAGTTTAAAAGGATTTTGAATGACCTTGACCTTTGACCTCGATAAATGACCTTGACCTTTGACCCCATTGACCCAAAGGTCACAATCAAGCTTGAGTCCGTGGGGATGTTTACATCTCTCACTTTAACAAATGCTTATATACCCCCCTTTTTTTCTTTTTTTTTTTTGTAAATCAATAGGAACCTAGAAAAATTTTCTACAGTTCAAACGACGCCACAGATCGACATGAAATTTAAGGATTGCAGTAGAAGACACATCAAAGAAAGTGTCCTGAGTGTTTAACAGTGAGTCTCTGAAGTATATAATGAAATTCTAATGAGTATCGGCAACAACTATATTTTTTTTTAATTAAAGCTTGCATTGGGTATTTCTTCACTTTTTGTCAATAACATTCGATTCTCCTGCTCAAATACGAAATTTTAATACCAAGTATTCTTGATCTCCTTTGTATGTAGAGTTTATTTCAATTTTATTTACATTGAATATTAATTGAATGAATCTAGGAAATAGCGATTTTTCCCTACCAAATCAATTTCTACCCAATTTAGATAGCTTAGATAAATTTGAGTTACCTCGCTTTGAACGGCGTGGTGTAGAGAAAATGTCCATGACTCACAACTGCATGAGATTTTTGACCTATGACCTTGAAGAGTAGGTCAAGGTCATTGGAAAACTAGAGAAATTGTCGATTTAAGCTTTAAATCCAAATGACCTTGACCTTTGACCTTGACCTTTGACCCCTTACTCAAAAAGTAATAAAGAAATATTCATTACCTTTATCTAGATTCAGCTTCAAGTGTTAATCTCAAGTTTATCTCTCTCTCTCTTTTTTGGATGACCTTGACCTTGATAAATTATCCCCTGTTGATCCAAAGGTCACA
Source organism: Saccostrea cuccullata (assembly GCF_032062105.1). Classification (NCBI taxonomy): domain Eukaryota; kingdom Metazoa; phylum Mollusca; class Bivalvia; order Ostreida; family Ostreidae; genus Saccostrea; species Saccostrea cuccullata. The sequence continues at coordinate 5,671 of NW_026934109.1, read as the reverse complement.
ATCAAGTTTAATGGCGTTGAGGTATTTGCAACTCTTACTCTAACAAATGCTTATATCCCCCCCCCCCTCCTTTCTTAAAAAAAATCAACAGCAGTATGGAGAAAATGTCTACAAGTCAAACGACACAATAAATCGACATAAGATTCGGAGTAAAAGCAAGAAAAGACCTTAATTAAAGAAAGTGTCCTGAGAGTTTTAAGGTGAGTCTCTAAAATATAATGAAATTCTAGGGCAAATCAGCAAAATATGCATTTTTTTTCTGTCTGAAATTTTGTATTGCTGAGCATAAAAATTAATTAAAGCCCGTATTGGCTATTTTTGCCATTTTTGTTAATATCATTCGATTCTCCTGCTCTATTACGACATTTTAATACCAAGTACTCTTGCTTTCTTTAGTGTATGGAATTTATTTCAATTTTATTCGGATTTAATATTAATAGAATGAATCTTGATTTCATTTGAAATTTGATTTTTTTTTCTAGAATAACACAATCCCAAGAAATAGGCATAGTAAAAAGAAATACACGTTTCTTCCCTGTGTTTCCCATCTAGAATTACATGTTTGGAATTTTATTTATGCTACTTACATTGAATTTCATGCCTATTTCGGTCAGGAGTGTTAAAACCCGAACCCGATTCTCTGTTTTCCTTTTCCATAATTACAAACTGCCTTGCATCTCTCGCTCATGTTTCTCACATGCTCTTAAATAATTTATCACCATCCATTTCAAACATAAAACAACTCAAATCGGATATTTTCAAACATCTCTTTAATACATGTATAATGCACATATGATGCAGGTACACATGGGACATTTCACAACGTTTTCACTTACGCTTCCGTCTTGATGCGCAGATCAAATGCATGTTAGTCATATTAATAGGTATATTATAATTTTAATCAGACCCTACCCCTTACATCTTAACTTGAAAACAATCTAATTCAAGCTCATATGTACACATAGGAGCGTGTTACAATGTTTTTAACGTGCTCTCTTTGCGTGATCAATGAAATCGTGGTTATCCCCGAGTCGACTACAAACAATCCAGGAAGTCCGTTTAGGGTAAAATTATACCAAATGCGAGCCCGATCTAAAATCCTAGTAGAGAAATGAGAATTTTGCTGCTTTTTTTATTTTCTTGCTTTTTTCCTACTTTTTTCAGCCCAAATGATATTGAAATGTTTAAAAAGGTGGAAAGGCCGATAATTGTTCACTGAACAATTAGTTTACTAGTTGTTTTTTTATTTTTTGCATTTTGTCTATTATTTCTTTATTATATATCTGTCTTTTTTAAAATAGAAAAAAACATCCTGCATACAAATTCTAGAGCAGAACGGAAGACCTTTTTTGTTGCTGTAGCAACAAGAAGGGATTATGTTCTAAAAATTCATGTCGCCCCGAACGAAGTCGGGGACGACATATTGATATTGTACGCATGTTTTTTTTTATCCAGGCTGTTTCTCGGAGATGGGTGGGACAATCTTCCTGAAACTTTCCTTCAAAGGACGATCACTGGTTGTAGTTGTGCAGTGAGGTCGTTCAGTTCCAATATGTCTACCGTTGCCATGGAAACCTGTAAAAAGCGACAAATTTTGTCCGAGAGTGTTCTCTCTGGTCCCTTAAACGTTCGTCATGAAACTTTTCTTATTTTAAGGATTAGTATCTGTAGTTCTGCAACTCGTATTTAAAATTTTCATATAATCGATTATTGCCATGGAAACCGGGTGAAAGTTAAAATTCTTTAATTTCGATTTTCTCAATAACTACTCAGGCAATCGTTTTGAAACTTTCAATGTTTATTCCTTGCAATGTGTCAAAGTGATTTCTACTTTCAAAATAATTGTAATGAGTCGCTCACGGTTGCCATAGAAACGAAACAGAAAAAAAGATTCAGATGTACACATGTGTTCTCCAAGGTCTAGGTCAAAGGGTCAAAGTTCGTCGTATCCAATAAAAGTTCTTTTCACAAGGATTACATATTTGAAATACGAAAGCCCTAGTACTTACCGTTCAAACGTTATGGCTATTTACTATGTTCAAGACGACCCCCCCCCCCCCTCTTTTTATGAAGCACACAGCCAAGTAGAATACACAGATATAACATATACAACTTACAAGTAACTTTTTAAAATCTTCATTCATAAAATTCAGTTCCCGTCATGTGATATTTTGCCATCATTCATTCTCCTTCTGTTTTGTCTCTTGAATTTATAAATATTTTATTTTATCTATATAAAAAAAAATAACGATTGTCAGCTGCATTTATTATCATTTCGCGTTTTCTTGTATATCTATCACTTGTATATTATTCATTTCATTAGATAGTGCAAGTATAAATTAAAAAATTGGTACGTCATTTCCATAGTTTTTATTCATTCATAAATTCTTTGATCCGCTCCTGATGGTTTGCAAAGCCTTGATCACCACTGTATACAAAACATTCATCTCGCCGAAAATGTTCATGATTCCGCTAAACTGAGAAAGTTCACACATGATTTATCATCTCATAACACACATCAGCTCTCTGCAATGCAGAAATGCTCGAATTGAAGGGGAAAATTCAGGAGTTATTGATGAGAAAAATTCAGGAGTTATTATGTCGCCCCGAACGAAGTCGGGGACGACATATTGATATTGTACGCATGTTTTTTTTATCCAGGCTGTTTCTCGGAGATGGCTGGGACAATCTTCCTGAAACTTTCCTTCAAGGACGATCACTGGTTGTAGTTGTGCAGTGAGGTCGTTCAGTTCCAATATGTCTACCGTTGCCATGGAAACCTGTAAAAAGCGACAAATTTTGTCCGAGAGTGTTCTCTCTGGTCCCTTAAACGTTCGTCATGAAACTTTTCTTATTTTAATGATTAGTATCTGTAGTTCTGCAACTCGTATTTAAAATTTTCATATAATCGATTATTGCCATGGAAACCAGGTGAAAGTTCAAATTCTTTAATTTCGATTTTCTCAATAACTACTCAGGCAATCGTTTTGAAACTTTCAATGTTTATTCCTTGCAATGTGTCAAAGTGATTTCTACTTTCAAAATAATTGTAATGAGTCGCTCACGGTTGCCATAGAAACGAAACAGAAAAAAAGATTCAGATGTACACATGTGTTCTCCAAGGTCTAGGTCAAAGGGTCAAAGTTCGTCGTATCCAATAAAAGTTCTTTTCACAAGGATTACATATTTGAAATACGAAAGCCCTAGTACTTACCGTTCAAACGTTATGGCTATTTACTATGTTCAAGACGACCCCCCCCTTTTTTTTGAAGCACACAGCCAAGTAGAATACACAGATATAACATATACAACTTACAAGTAACTTTTTAAAATCTTCATTCATAAAATTCAGTTCCCGTCATGTGATATTTTGCCATCATTCATTCTCCTTCTGTTTTGTCTCTTGAATTTATAAATATTTTATTTTATCTATATAAAAAAAAATAACGATTGTCAGCTGCATTTATTATCATTTCGCGTTTTCTTGTATATCTATCACTTGTATATTATTCATTTCATTAGATAGTGCAAGTATAAATTAAAAAATTGGTACGTCATTTCCATAGTTTTTATTCATTCATAAATTCTTTGATCCGCTCCTGATGGTTCGCAAAGCCTTGATCACCACTGTATACAAAACATTCATCTCGCCGAAAATGTTCATGATTCCGCTAAACTGAGAAAGTTCACACATGATTTATCATCTCATAACACACATCAGCTCTCTGCAATGCAGAAATGCTCGAATTGAAGGGGAAAATTCAGGAGTTATTGATGAGAAAAATTCAGGAGTTATTATGTCGCCCCGAACGAAGTCGGGGACGACATATTGATATTGTACGCATGTTTTTTTTATCCAGGCTGTTTCTCGGAGATGGCTGGGACAATCTTCCTGAAACTTTCCTTCAAGGACGATCACTGGTTGTAGTTGTGCAGTGAGGTCGTTCAGTTCCAATATGTCTACCGTTGCCATGGAAACCTGTAAAAAGCGACAAATTTTGTCCGAGAGTGTTCTCTCTCCCTTAAACGTTCGTCATGAAACTTTTCTTATTTTAATGATTAGTATCTGTAGTTCTGCAACTCGTATTTAAAATTTTCATATAATCGATTATTGCCATGGAAACCAGGTGAAAGTTAAAATTCTTTAATTTCGATTTTCTCAATAACTACTCAGGCAATCGTTTTGAAACTTTCAATGTTTATTCCTTGCAATGTGTCAAAGTGATTTCTACTTTCAAAATAATTGTAATGAGTCGCTCACGGTTGCCATAGAAACGAAACAGAAAAAAAAGATTCAGATGTACACATGTGTTCTCCAAGGTCTAGGTCAAAGGGTCAAAGTTCGTCGTATCCAATAAAAGTTCTTTTCACAAGGATTACATATTTGAAATACGAAAGCCCTAGTACTTACCGTTCAAACGTTATGGCTATTTACTATGTTCAAGACGCCCCCCCCCTTTTTTTTGAAGCACACAGCCAAGTAGAATACACAGATATAACATATACAACTTACAAGTAACTTTTTAAAATCTTCATTCATAAAATTCAGTTCCCGTCATGTGATATTTTGCCATCATTCATTCTCCTTCTGTTTTGTCTCTTGAATTTATAAATATTTTATTTTATCTATATAAAAAAAAATAACGATTGTCAGCTGCATTTATTATCATTTCGCGTTTTCTTGTATATCTATCACTTGTATATTATTCATTTCATTAGATAGTGCAAGTATAAATTAAAAAATTGGTACGTCATTTCCATAGTTTTTATTCATTCATAAATTCTTTGATCCGCTCCTGATGGTTCGCAAAGCCTTGATCACCACTGTATACAAAACATTCATCTCGCCGAAAATGTTCATGATTCCGCTAAACTGAGAAAGTTCACACATGATTTATTATCTCATAACACACATCAGCTCTCTGCAATGCAGAAATGCTCGAATTGAAGGGGAAAATTCAGGAGTTATTGATGAGAAAAATTCAGGAGTTATTATGTCGCCCCGAACGAAGTCGGGGACGACATATTGATATTGTACGCATGTTTTTTTTATCCAGGCTGTTTCTCGGAGATGGCTGGGACAATCTTCCTGAAACTTTCCTTCAAGGACGATCACTGGTTGTAGTTGTGCAGTGAGGTCGTTCAGTTCCAATATGTCTACCGTTGCCATGGAAACCTGTAAAAAGCGACAAATTTTGTCCGAGAGTGTTCTCTCTGGTCCCTTAAACGTTCGTCATGAAACTTTTCTTATTTTAATGATTAGTATCTGTAGTTCTGCAACTCGTATTTAAAATTTTCATATAATCGATTATTGCCATGGAAACCAGGTGAAAGTTAAAATTCTTTAATTTCGATTTTCTCAATAACTACTCAGGCAATCGTTTTGAAACTTTCAATGTTTATTCCTTGCAATGTGTCAAAGTGATTTCTACTTTCAAAATAATTGTAATGAGTCGCTCACGGTTGCCATAGAAACGAAACAGAAAAAAAGATTCAGATGTACACATGTGTTCTCCAAGGTCTAGGTCAAAGGGTCAAAGTTCGTCGTATCCAATAAAAGTTCTTTTCACAAGGATTACATATTTGAAATACGAAAGCCCTAGTACTTACCGTTCAAACGTTATGGCTATTTACTATGTTCAAGACGCCCCCCCCCCCTCTTTTTATGAAG